>NW_026947019.1:90000-92763 GCF_030014385.1 Trichomycterus rosablanca | reverse complement strand
GCGATCCGCCGAGCCTGCCCAGAGGGAGGGCCTGCCCTGCTGCGGAGGTGGTGACCCCGGGGTGGATTTCGGACTTAGACGAATTTTGACTGGGTATGAAGACCCAGCCGAAAATTCACCCAGGCCACAGGCCCGGCCTGCCCAGAGGGAGGGCCTGCCCTGCTGCGGAGGTGGTGAACCCCGGGGTGGATTTCGGGCTTAGACAAATTTTGACTGGGTATGAAGACCCAGCCGATAATCACCCAGGCGATCCGCCGAGCCTGCCCAGAGGGAGGCCCTGCCGAAAGTTTTCCAGGAGGCCGAAAATTCACCCAGGCCACAGGCCCAGCCTGCCCAGGGAGAGAGGCTGCCTGCCCGGGGAGAGATGGGGCCTGCCCAGCCGCTCTGGTGGTGGTGGTGGTGGTGGTGGTGGTGGTGACCCCGGGGTGGATTTTGGACTTTGACAAAATCTCACCGAAAAGGGGACGCTCGCCCAGGGGAGCCGCCGCCCGTGCCCAGGGAGGGGGCGGACCCTGCCGAAAGTTTTCCAGGAGGCCGAAAATTCACCCAGGCCACAGGCCCAGCCTGCCCAGGGAGAGAGGCTGCCTGCCCGGGGAGAGATGGGGCCTGCCCAGCCGCTCTGGTGGTGGTGGTGGTGGTGGTGGTGGTGGTGACCCCGGGGTGGATTTTGGACTTTGACAAAATCTCACCGAAAAGGGGACGCTCACCCAGGGGAGCCGCCGCCCGTGCCCAGGGAGGGGGCGGACCCTGCCGAAAGTTTTCCAGGAGGCCGAAAATTCACCCAGGCCACAGGCCCAGCCTGCCCAGGGAGAGAGGCTGCCTGCCCGGGGAGAGATGGGGCCTGCCCAGCCGCTCTGGTGGTGGTGGTGGTGGTGGTGGTGGTGGTGGTGACCCCGGGGTGGATTTTGGACTTTGACAAAATCTCACCGAAAAGGGGACGCTCACCCAGGGGAGCCGCCGCCCGTGCCCAGGGAGGGGGCGGACCCTGCCGAAAGTTTTCCAGGAGGCCGAAAATTCACCCAGGCCACAGGCCCAGCCTGCCCAGGGAGAGAGGCTGCCTGCCCGGGGAGAGATGGGGCCTGCCCAGCCGCTCTGGTGGTGGTGACGACCCCTGGGCGGGTTTTGGACAAATTTCCGCTGGAAAAAGACCGTTTCACCCATGGGAACTGCTGGCCCCTGCCCAGCGAGAGAGGGAGAGAGAGAGAGAGAGAGAGAGAGAGAGAGAGAGAGAGAGAGAGAGAGAGAGGGGGGAGGGGGCTGCCCTTCTGCTCTGGTGGTGAGGGTCTGCTTGCCCCTGCCAAGAGACAGGGCCTTCCCTGCCCCTCTGCTGTGCTTGGGGGTGGATCTGCCGTACACTACCCGAGCACCTCACAGTTCACAGACACATAGACCATCTTTGAAAACACTAGTTAAGTGCAAACACACATAGCTTAGCTACAAAAGACAAGGGGTTAGCTCAGGATTGTTTACGATGTATGTATGTTTGATACTCTGCTATTTTTAGGAGGGATATTCTCTGTGTTTCATCGTTTAAATGCTTGTGCTGCGGTGGAAACAGGTAAGACCGACAGGGGAGAATTTATGAGACAATAGGAGCCATGCAGAGAAGCAGGAGCTATGGGCCCCTTCTGAATATCTGCAGCTCCGTCTGGTGGAGGACAACCTGAACAGACTTCCTGTAGAAGCTACGCACCTATTGTTTTTATTTTTCTCGTTTTTGATTTCCTATTTTTAAATTGCTTTATTTTGTTTTTCTATTCTTATTTTATTTTTTATTTTTTGTTTGTTTGTTTGTTTGGTTTAGGGGTAGGAGCTGTTGCGATAGGTACGGTTCCTTTAGTTTAACTAGCAACCTTTTTATTTTTAGATACCTTTTATTGTAAAAAATTCAGCCCAGTGGCCATGTAGTCAGAAGGGGTTAAATTGGGGGTTGCCGACAGCTATCCTTTTCTCCTGGAATCTAGAAACACCTAACCTATAGTTAAAAGTTAAGATGCTTTCAAGGGGTTATATATATATATATATATATATATATATATATATATATATATATATATATATATATATATATATATATATATATATATATATATATATATATATATATATATATATATATATATATATATATACAGTATATATACATTTAAATATACATTTATATAAACACATTATAAAATATATAAAAAACACAAGATGTTTTTAATGTTGACTTTATTACATGAAAGAAGCTTCACTCCAAACTAGGGTACAATGCACTACTTAAGGCATTACAGCATTTTCGAGCAATGAACCCTTTTCCGATCCAGTTTGCAGGAAAGCTTTATTGCTTAAGAACGCTTCGTCTTGCCATCACTTCCCACTGTCAACAACCACCACCACAATCTGTTTGATTCTGCTGCTGTTTTATCAACATTCATCTGTACAGTATCAGCATCAGTGCTCCCAGCCCCACCGCTTTCCTTACCTGCATCCTCGCGTTAACTTCCTGCGGCTCTCGTTGTACCATCAGCCACGGTCTCCTGCGTGTCTGCCCCGGCGTGTTCCTCTATAGCCTCGGCGTTCCCCGCACCACTGGCCTTGGCGCTCACTGTGCTGTTGCCCTCGGTGCTGCCCCTTCTGCAGGTCTTGGCGTGTGAAGGGGGGGGGGCGGTTGCCTTTTCAGGGCATGCACTACACCCAAGACATTTCTTATTTTCCGTAGTGGCAAGAATGGTGTAATCAAAGCCATCGATACGGAACATGAAGGCAACATTAATGTCT
>NW_026947019.1:80000-82500 GCF_030014385.1 Trichomycterus rosablanca | reverse complement strand
GGGGGCCCGAGCCCCCCGGATGGGTTTTGGGTCTGATAAATGCACGCATCCCCCGGTGGAGGTCAGCGCTCGTTTGCATGTATTAGCTCTGGAATTACCACAGTTATCCGAGTAACGTGTGGAGCGATCAAAGGAACCATAACTGATTTAATGAGCCATTCGCAGTTTCACTGTACCGACCGTGTGCACTTAGACCTGCATGGCTTAATCTTTGAGACAAGCATATGTTACTGGCAGGATCAACCAGGTAGCACTTTCTCCGAGGAGAAGCGGGGCCGTCTCCCCAACCTCGCTCTTCTCCTCCTTCTCCGTGCGAGACGGAGGGAGAGAGAGAGAGAGAAGAGGGGGCTCGGGAAGGCCACGCACGTGCCTTGATTTTCTTCGCTTCCGAGAGGCTCGACTGGGAAACGCTGATTCGAGAGGACCGCAGAGACGAGCGGAGAGGAGAGCACGGGTTGACCGCTGCAGAGCAGACGGGCCCCCCCCCTGTCCCCTGACCGACGTCCGACGGCCTCTTCTCATCGTTTTGCTTCCATCGACAACCGGCCACCTACGTCTCTTTCTGAAGGCCGGCGGGAGGGTCGGTCGGCGGGGAGACCCCCACCGGTTCGACCGCCCCCACCCATAGAGGCAAACACCGCTACGCGGGGAGGATCTCGCTGCCCGGGCCGGGCAGGTGCCTACCCCAGGCGGGTCGTGTGTTCCGATCTGTCAGGCGCTTCGTCTCGTGGTTCGTAGCTGCTCTCGTTTCTCGGCCTCCTACTATCCCGAGCACACCCCTTCCGTGACTCGACACCCGCCAGACGACCATAGCGGGGAGAAAGGCTCTCGGCCTGCCCCAGCAGAGAGGCCTGGTGCGGGGTCGGCTGCCGTCGGGGCCGGGGTGGATTTCGGACTTAGACAGATTTTCACTGTTTATAAAGACCCAGCCGATAATCACCCAGGCGATCCGCCGAGCCTGCCCAGAGGGAGGGCCTGCCCTGCTGCGGAGGTGGTGACCCCGGGGTGGATTTCGGACTTAGACGAATTTTGACTGGGTATGAAGACCCAGCCGAAAATTCACCCAGGCCACAGGCCCGGCCTGCCCAGAGGGAGGGCCTGCCCTGCTGCGGAGGTGGTGAACCCCGGGGTGGATTTCGGGCTTAGACAAATTTTGACTGGGTATGAAGACCCAGCCGATAATCACCCAGGCGATCCGCCGAGCCTGCCCAGAGGGAGGCCCTGCCGAAAGTTTTCCAGGAGGCCGAAAATTCACCCAGGCCACAGGCCCAGCCTGCCCAGGGAGAGAGGCTGCCTGCCCGGGGAGAGATGGGGCCTGCCCAGCCGCTCTGGTGGTGGTGGTGGTGGTGGTGGTGGTGGTGACCCCGGGGTGGATTTTGGACTTTGACAAAATCTCACCGAAAAGGGGACGCTCGCCCAGGGGAGCCGCCGCCCGTGCCCAGGGAGGGGGCGGACCCTGCCGAAAGTTTTCCAGGAGGCCGAAAATTCACCCAGGCCACAGGCCCAGCCTGCCCAGGGAGAGAGGCTGCCTGCCCGGGGAGAGATGGGGCCTGCCCAGCCGCTCTGGTGGTGGTGGTGGTGGTGGTGGTGGTGGTGACCCCGGGGTGGATTTTGGACTTTGACAAAATCTCACCGAAAAGGGGACGCTCACCCAGGGGAGCCGCCGCCCGTGCCCAGGGAGGGGGCGGACCCTGCCGAAAGTTTTCCAGGAGGCCGAAAATTCACCCAGGCCACAGGCCCAGCCTGCCCAGGGAGAGAGGCTGCCTGCCCGGGGAGAGATGGGGCCTGCCCAGCCGCTCTGGTGGTGGTGGTGGTGGTGGTGGTGGTGGTGGTGACCCCGGGGTGGATTTTGGACTTTGACAAAATCTCACCGAAAAGGGGACGCTCACCCAGGGGAGCCGCCGCCCGTGCCCAGGGAGGGGGCGGACCCTGCCGAAAGTTTTCCAGGAGGCCGAAAATTCACCCAGGCCACAGGCCCAGCCTGCCCAGGGAGAGAGGCTGCCTGCCCGGGGAGAGATGGGGCCTGCCCAGCCGCTCTGGTGGTGGTGACGACCCCTGGGCGGGTTTTGGACAAATTTCCGCTGGAAAAAGACCGTTTCACCCATGGGAACTGCTGGCCCCTGCCCAGCGAGAGAGGGAGAGAGAGAGAGAGAGAGAGAGAGAGAGAGAGAGAGAGAGAGAGAGAGAGAGGGGGGAGGGGGCTGCCCTTCTGCTCTGGTGGTGAGGGTCTGCTTGCCCCTGCCAAGAGACAGGGCCTTCCCTGCCCCTCTGCTGTGCTTGGGGGTGGATCTGCCGTACACTACCCGAGCACCTCACAGTTCACAGACACATAGACCATCTTTGAAAACACTAGTTAAGTGCAAACACACATAGCTTAGCTACAAAAGACAAGGGGTTAGCTCAGGATTGTTTACGATGTATGTATGTTTGATACTCTGCTATTTTTAGGAGGGATATTCTCTGTGTTTCATCGTTTAAATGCTTGTGCTGCGGTGGAAAC
>NW_026947019.1:67500-70000 GCF_030014385.1 Trichomycterus rosablanca | reverse complement strand
AGAGGCTGCCTGCCCGGGGAGAGATGGGGCCTGCCCAGCCGCTCTGGTGGTGGTGGTGGTGGTGGTGGTGGTGGTGACCCCGGGGTGGATTTTGGACTTTGACAAAATCTCACCGAAAAGGGGACGCTCGCCCAGGGGAGCCGCCGCCCGTGCCCAGGGAGGGGGCGGACCCTGCCGAAAGTTTTCCAGGAGGCCGAAAATTCACCCAGGCCACAGGCCCAGCCTGCCCAGGGAGAGAGGCTGCCTGCCCGGGGAGAGATGGGGCCTGCCCAGCCGCTCTGGTGGTGGTGGTGGTGGTGGTGGTGGTGACCCCGGGGTGGATTTTGGACTTTGACAAAATCTCACCGAAAAGGGGACGCTCACCCAGGGGAGCCGCCGCCCGTGCCCAGGGAGGGGGCGGACCCTGCCGAAAGTTTTCCAGGAGGCCGAAAATTCACCCAGGCCACAGGCCCAGCCTGCCCAGGGAGAGAGGCTGCCTGCCCGGGGAGAGATGGGGCCTGCCCAGCCGCTCTGGTGGTGGTGGTGGTGGTGGTGGTGGTGGTGACCCCGGGGTGGATTTTGGACTTTGACAAAATCTCACCGAAAAGGGGACGCTCACCCAGGGGAGCCGCCGCCCGTGCCCAGGGAGGGGGCGGACCCTGCCGAAAGTTTTCCAGGAGGCCGAAAATTCACCCAGGCCACAGGCCCAGCCTGCCCAGGGAGAGAGGCTGCCTGCCCGGGGAGAGATGGGGCCTGCCCAGCCGCTCTGGTGGTGGTGGTGGTGGTGGTGGTGGTGGTGGTGACCCCGGGGTGGATTTTGGACTTTGACAAAATCTCACCGAAAAGGGGACGCTCACCCAGGGGAGCCGCCGCCCGTGCCCAGGGAGGGGGCGGACCCTGCCGAAAGTTTTCCAGGAGGCCGAAAATTCACCCAGGCCACAGGCCCAGCCTGCCCAGGGAGAGAGGCTGCCTGCCCGGGGAGAGATGGGGCCTGCCCAGCCGCTCTGGTGGTGGTGACGACCCCTGGGCGGGTTTTGGACAAATTTCCGCTGGAAAAAGACCGTTTCACCCATGGGAACTGCTGGCCCCTGCCCAGCGAGAGAGGGAGAGAGAGAGAGAGAGAGAGAGAGAGAGAGAGAGAGAGAGAGAGAGAGAGAGGGGGGAGGGGGCTGCCCTTCTGCTCTGGTGGTGAGGGTCTGCTTGCCCCTGCCAAGAGACAGGGCCTTCCCTGCCCCTCTGCTGTGCTTGGGGGTGGATCTGCCGTACACTACCCGAGCACCTCACAGTTCACAGACACATAGACCATCTTTGAAAACACTAGTTAAGTGCAAACACACATAGCTTAGCTACAAAAGACAAGGGGTTAGCTCAGGATTGTTTACGATGTATGTATGTTTGATACTCTGCTATTTTTAGGAGGGATATTCTCTGTGTTTCATCGTTTAAATGCTTGTGCTGCGGTGGAAACAGGTAAGACCGACAGGGGAGAATTTATGAGACAATAGGAGCCATGCAGAGAAGCAGGAGCTATGGGCCCCTTCTGAATATCTGCAGCTCCGTCTGGTGGAGGACAACCTGAACAGACTTCCTGTAGAAGCTACGCACCTATTGTTTTTATTTTTCTCGTTTTTGATTTCCTATTTTTAAATTGCTTTATTTTGTTTTTCTATTCTTATTTTATTTTTTATTTTTTGTTTGTTTGTTTGTTTGGTTTAGGGGTAGGAGCTGTTGCGATAGGTACGGTTCCTTTAGTTTAACTAGCAACCTTTTTATTTTTAGATACCTTTTATTGTAAAAAATTCAGCCCAGTGGCCATGTAGTCAGAAGGGGTTAAATTGGGGGTTGCCGACAGCTATCCTTTTCTCCTGGAATCTAGAAACACCTAACCTATAGTTAAAAGTTAAGATGCTTTCAAGGGGTTATATATATATATATATATATATATATATATATATATATATATATATATATATATATATATATATATATATATATATATATATATATATATATATATATATATATATATATATATATATATACAGTATATATACATTTAAATATACATTTATATAAACACATTATAAAATATATAAAAAACACAAGATGTTTTTAATGTTGACTTTATTACATGAAAGAAGCTTCACTCCAAACTAGGGTACAATGCACTACTTAAGGCATTACAGCATTTTCGAGCAATGAACCCTTTTCCGATCCAGTTTGCAGGAAAGCTTTATTGCTTAAGAACGCTTCGTCTTGCCATCACTTCCCACTGTCAACAACCACCACCACAATCTGTTTGATTCTGCTGCTGTTTTATCAACATTCATCTGTACAGTATCAGCATCAGTGCTCCCAGCCCCACCGCTTTCCTTACCTGCATCCTCGCGTTAACTTCCTGCGGCTCTCGTTGTACCATCAGCCACGGTCTCCTGCGTGTCTGCCCCGGCGTGTTCCTCTATAGCCTCGGCGTTCCCCGCACCACTGGCCTTGGCGCTCACTGTGCTGTTGCCCTCGGTGC
>NW_026947019.1:57500-60000 GCF_030014385.1 Trichomycterus rosablanca | reverse complement strand
CTCCGGAATCGAACCCTGATTCCCCGTTACCCGTGGTCACCATGGTAGGCGCCTATAGTACCATCGAAAGTTGATAGGGCAGACATTCGAATGAGACGTCGCCGCCGCGGAGGGCGCGCGATCGGCCCGAGGTTATCTAGAGTCACCAAAGCGGCCGGGGGGCCCGAGCCCCCCGGATGGGTTTTGGGTCTGATAAATGCACGCATCCCCCGGTGGAGGTCAGCGCTCGTTTGCATGTATTAGCTCTGGAATTACCACAGTTATCCGAGTAACGTGTGGAGCGATCAAAGGAACCATAACTGATTTAATGAGCCATTCGCAGTTTCACTGTACCGACCGTGTGCACTTAGACCTGCATGGCTTAATCTTTGAGACAAGCATATGTTACTGGCAGGATCAACCAGGTAGCACTTTCTCCGAGGAGAAGCGGGGCCGTCTCCCCAACCTCGCTCTTCTCCTCCTTCTCCGTGCGAGACGGAGGGAGAGAGAGAGAGAGAAGAGGGGGCTCGGGAAGGCCACGCACGTGCCTTGATTTTCTTCGCTTCCGAGAGGCTCGACTGGGAAACGCTGATTCGAGAGGACCGCAGAGACGAGCGGAGAGGAGAGCACGGGTTGACCGCTGCAGAGCAGACGGGCCCCCCCCCTGTCCCCTGACCGACGTCCGACGGCCTCTTCTCATCGTTTTGCTTCCATCGACAACCGGCCACCTACGTCTCTTTCTGAAGGCCGGCGGGAGGGTCGGTCGGCGGGGAGACCCCCACCGGTTCGACCGCCCCCACCCATAGAGGCAAACACCGCTACGCGGGGAGGATCTCGCTGCCCGGGCCGGGCAGGTGCCTACCCCAGGCGGGTCGTGTGTTCCGATCTGTCAGGCGCTTCGTCTCGTGGTTCGTAGCTGCTCTCGTTTCTCGGCCTCCTACTATCCCGAGCACACCCCTTCCGTGACTCGACACCCGCCAGACGACCATAGCGGGGAGAAAGGCTCTCGGCCTGCCCCAGCAGAGAGGCCTGGTGCGGGGTCGGCTGCCGTCGGGGCCGGGGTGGATTTCGGACTTAGACAGATTTTCACTGTTTATAAAGACCCAGCCGATAATCACCCAGGCGATCCGCCGAGCCTGCCCAGAGGGAGGGCCTGCCCTGCTGCGGAGGTGGTGACCCCGGGGTGGATTTCGGACTTAGACGAATTTTGACTGGGTATGAAGACCCAGCCGAAAATTCACCCAGGCCACAGGCCCGGCCTGCCCAGAGGGAGGGCCTGCCCTGCTGCGGAGGTGGTGAACCCCGGGGTGGATTTCGGGCTTAGACAAATTTTGACTGGGTATGAAGACCCAGCCGATAATCACCCAGGCGATCCGCCGAGCCTGCCCAGAGGGAGGCCCTGCCGAAAGTTTTCCAGGAGGCCGAAAATTCACCCAGGCCACAGGCCCAGCCTGCCCAGGGAGAGAGGCTGCCTGCCCGGGGAGAGATGGGGCCTGCCCAGCCGCTCTGGTGGTGGTGGTGGTGGTGGTGGTGGTGGTGACCCCGGGGTGGATTTTGGACTTTGACAAAATCTCACCGAAAAGGGGACGCTCGCCCAGGGGAGCCGCCGCCCGTGCCCAGGGAGGGGGCGGACCCTGCCGAAAGTTTTCCAGGAGGCCGAAAATTCACCCAGGCCACAGGCCCAGCCTGCCCAGGGAGAGAGGCTGCCTGCCCGGGGAGAGATGGGGCCTGCCCAGCCGCTCTGGTGGTGGTGGTGGTGGTGGTGGTGGTGGTGACCCCGGGGTGGATTTTGGACTTTGACAAAATCTCACCGAAAAGGGGACGCTCGCCCAGGGGAGCCGCCGCCCGTGCCCAGGGAGGGGGCGGACCCTGCCGAAAGTTTTCCAGGAGGCCGAAAATTCACCCAGGCCACAGGCCCAGCCTGCCCAGGGAGAGAGGCTGCCTGCCCGGGGAGAGATGGGGCCTGCCCAGCCGCTCTGGTGGTGGTGGTGGTGGTGGTGGTGGTGGTGACCCCGGGGTGGATTTTGGACTTTGACAAAATCTCACCGAAAAGGGGACGCTCACCCAGGGGAGCCGCCGCCCGTGCCCAGGGAGGGGGCGGACCCTGCCGAAAGTTTTCCAGGAGGCCGAAAATTCACCCAGGCCACAGGCCCAGCCTGCCCAGGGAGAGAGGCTGCCTGCCCGGGGAGAGATGGGGCCTGCCCAGCCGCTCTGGTGGTGGTGGTGGTGGTGGTGGTGGTGGTGGTGACCCCGGGGTGGATTTTGGACTTTGACAAAATCTCACCGAAAAGGGGACGCTCACCCAGGGGAGCCGCCGCCCGTGCCCAGGGAGGGGGCGGACCCTGCCGAAAGTTTTCCAGGAGGCCGAAAATTCACCCAGGCCACAGGCCCAGCCTGCCCAGGGAGAGAGGCTGCCTGCCCGGGGAGAGATGGGGCCTGCCCAGCCGCTCTGGTGGTGGTGACGACCCCTGGGCGGGTTTTGGACAAATTTCCGCTGGAAAAAGACCGTTTCACCCATGGG
>NW_026947019.1:45000-47500 GCF_030014385.1 Trichomycterus rosablanca | reverse complement strand
GACCCAGCCGATAATCACCCAGGCGATCCGCCGAGCCTGCCCAGAGGGAGGGCCTGCCCTGCTGCGGAGGTGGTGACCCCGGGGTGGATTTCGGACTTAGACGAATTTTGACTGGGTATGAAGACCCAGCCGAAAATTCACCCAGGCCACAGGCCCGGCCTGCCCAGAGGGAGGGCCTGCCCTGCTGCGGAGGTGGTGAACCCCGGGGTGGATTTCGGGCTTAGACAAATTTTGACTGGGTATGAAGACCCAGCCGATAATCACCCAGGCGATCCGCCGAGCCTGCCCAGAGGGAGGCCCTGCCGAAAGTTTTCCAGGAGGCCGAAAATTCACCCAGGCCACAGGCCCAGCCTGCCCAGGGAGAGAGGCTGCCTGCCCGGGGAGAGATGGGGCCTGCCCAGCCGCTCTGGTGGTGGTGGTGGTGGTGGTGGTGGTGGTGACCCCGGGGTGGATTTTGGACTTTGACAAAATCTCACCGAAAAGGGGACGCTCGCCCAGGGGAGCCGCCGCCCGTGCCCAGGGAGGGGGCGGACCCTGCCGAAAGTTTTCCAGGAGGCCGAAAATTCACCCAGGCCACAGGCCCAGCCTGCCCAGGGAGAGAGGCTGCCTGCCCGGGGAGAGATGGGGCCTGCCCAGCCGCTCTGGTGGTGGTGGTGGTGGTGGTGGTGGTGACCCCGGGGTGGATTTTGGACTTTGACAAAATCTCACCGAAAAGGGGACGCTCACCCAGGGGAGCCGCCGCCCGTGCCCAGGGAGGGGGCGGACCCTGCCGAAAGTTTTCCAGGAGGCCGAAAATTCACCCAGGCCACAGGCCCAGCCTGCCCAGGGAGAGAGGCTGCCTGCCCGGGGAGAGATGGGGCCTGCCCAGCCGCTCTGGTGGTGGTGGTGGTGGTGGTGGTGGTGGTGACCCCGGGGTGGATTTTGGACTTTGACAAAATCTCACCGAAAAGGGGACGCTCACCCAGGGGAGCCGCCGCCCGTGCCCAGGGAGGGGGCGGACCCTGCCGAAAGTTTTCCAGGAGGCCGAAAATTCACCCAGGCCACAGGCCCAGCCTGCCCAGGGAGAGAGGCTGCCTGCCCGGGGAGAGATGGGGCCTGCCCAGCCGCTCTGGTGGTGGTGGTGGTGGTGGTGGTGGTGGTGGTGACCCCGGGGTGGATTTTGGACTTTGACAAAATCTCACCGAAAAGGGGACGCTCACCCAGGGGAGCCGCCGCCCGTGCCCAGGGAGGGGGCGGACCCTGCCGAAAGTTTTCCAGGAGGCCGAAAATTCACCCAGGCCACAGGCCCAGCCTGCCCAGGGAGAGAGGCTGCCTGCCCGGGGAGAGATGGGGCCTGCCCAGCCGCTCTGGTGGTGGTGACGACCCCTGGGCGGGTTTTGGACAAATTTCCGCTGGAAAAAGACCGTTTCACCCATGGGAACTGCTGGCCCCTGCCCAGCGAGAGAGGGAGAGAGAGAGAGAGAGAGAGAGAGAGAGAGAGAGAGAGAGAGAGAGAGAGGGGGGAGGGGGCTGCCCTTCTGCTCTGGTGGTGAGGGTCTGCTTGCCCCTGCCAAGAGACAGGGCCTTCCCTGCCCCTCTGCTGTGCTTGGGGGTGGATCTGCCGTACACTACCCGAGCACCTCACAGTTCACAGACACATAGACCATCTTTGAAAACACTAGTTAAGTGCAAACACACATAGCTTAGCTACAAAAGACAAGGGGTTAGCTCAGGATTGTTTACGATGTATGTATGTTTGATACTCTGCTATTTTTAGGAGGGATATTCTCTGTGTTTCATCGTTTAAATGCTTGTGCTGCGGTGGAAACAGGTAAGACCGACAGGGGAGAATTTATGAGACAATAGGAGCCATGCAGAGAAGCAGGAGCTATGGGCCCCTTCTGAATATCTGCAGCTCCGTCTGGTGGAGGACAACCTGAACAGACTTCCTGTAGAAGCTACGCACCTATTGTTTTTATTTTTCTCGTTTTTGATTTCCTATTTTTAAATTGCTTTATTTTGTTTTTCTATTCTTATTTTATTTTTTATTTTTTGTTTGTTTGTTTGTTTGGTTTAGGGGTAGGAGCTGTTGCGATAGGTACGGTTCCTTTAGTTTAACTAGCAACCTTTTTATTTTTAGATACCTTTTATTGTAAAAAATTCAGCCCAGTGGCCATGTAGTCAGAAGGGGTTAAATTGGGGGTTGCCGACAGCTATCCTTTTCTCCTGGAATCTAGAAACACCTAACCTATAGTTAAAAGTTAAGATGCTTTCAAGGGGTTATATATATATATATATATATATATATATATATATATATATATATATATATATATATATATATATATATATATATATATATATATATATATATATATATATATATATATATACAGTATATATACATTTAAATATACATTTATATAAACACATTATAAAATATATAAAAAACACAAGATGTTTTTAATGTTGACTTTATTACATGAAAGAAGCTTCACTCCAAACTAGGGTACAATGCACT
>NW_026947019.1:22500-25000 GCF_030014385.1 Trichomycterus rosablanca | reverse complement strand
CAACCGGCCACCTACGTCTCTTTCTGAAGGCCGGCGGGAGGGTCGGTCGGCGGGGAGACCCCCACCGGTTCGACCGCCCCCACCCATAGAGGCAAACACCGCTACGCGGGGAGGATCTCGCTGCCCGGGCCGGGCAGGTGCCTACCCCAGGCGGGTCGTGTGTTCCGATCTGTCAGGCGCTTCGTCTCGTGGTTCGTAGCTGCTCTCGTTTCTCGGCCTCCTACTATCCCGAGCACACCCCTTCCGTGACTCGACACCCGCCAGACGACCATAGCGGGGAGAAAGGCTCTCGGCCTGCCCCAGCAGAGAGGCCTGGTGCGGGGTCGGCTGCCGTCGGGGCCGGGGTGGATTTCGGACTTAGACAGATTTTCACTGTTTATAAAGACCCAGCCGATAATCACCCAGGCGATCCGCCGAGCCTGCCCAGAGGGAGGGCCTGCCCTGCTGCGGAGGTGGTGACCCCGGGGTGGATTTCGGACTTAGACGAATTTTGACTGGGTATGAAGACCCAGCCGAAAATTCACCCAGGCCACAGGCCCGGCCTGCCCAGAGGGAGGGCCTGCCCTGCTGCGGAGGTGGTGAACCCCGGGGTGGATTTCGGGCTTAGACAAATTTTGACTGGGTATGAAGACCCAGCCGATAATCACCCAGGCGATCCGCCGAGCCTGCCCAGAGGGAGGCCCTGCCGAAAGTTTTCCAGGAGGCCGAAAATTCACCCAGGCCACAGGCCCAGCCTGCCCAGGGAGAGAGGCTGCCTGCCCGGGGAGAGATGGGGCCTGCCCAGCCGCTCTGGTGGTGGTGGTGGTGGTGGTGGTGGTGGTGACCCCGGGGTGGATTTTGGACTTTGACAAAATCTCACCGAAAAGGGGACGCTCGCCCAGGGGAGCCGCCGCCCGTGCCCAGGGAGGGGGCGGACCCTGCCGAAAGTTTTCCAGGAGGCCGAAAATTCACCCAGGCCACAGGCCCAGCCTGCCCAGGGAGAGAGGCTGCCTGCCCGGGGAGAGATGGGGCCTGCCCAGCCGCTCTGGTGGTGGTGGTGGTGGTGGTGGTGGTGACCCCGGGGTGGATTTTGGACTTTGACAAAATCTCACCGAAAAGGGGACGCTCACCCAGGGGAGCCGCCGCCCGTGCCCAGGGAGGGGGCGGACCCTGCCGAAAGTTTTCCAGGAGGCCGAAAATTCACCCAGGCCACAGGCCCAGCCTGCCCAGGGAGAGAGGCTGCCTGCCCGGGGAGAGATGGGGCCTGCCCAGCCGCTCTGGTGGTGGTGGTGGTGGTGGTGGTGGTGGTGACCCCGGGGTGGATTTTGGACTTTGACAAAATCTCACCGAAAAGGGGACGCTCACCCAGGGGAGCCGCCGCCCGTGCCCAGGGAGGGGGCGGACCCTGCCGAAAGTTTTCCAGGAGGCCGAAAATTCACCCAGGCCACAGGCCCAGCCTGCCCAGGGAGAGAGGCTGCCTGCCCGGGGAGAGATGGGGCCTGCCCAGCCGCTCTGGTGGTGGTGGTGGTGGTGGTGGTGGTGGTGGTGACCCCGGGGTGGATTTTGGACTTTGACAAAATCTCACCGAAAAGGGGACGCTCACCCAGGGGAGCCGCCGCCCGTGCCCAGGGAGGGGGCGGACCCTGCCGAAAGTTTTCCAGGAGGCCGAAAATTCACCCAGGCCACAGGCCCAGCCTGCCCAGGGAGAGAGGCTGCCTGCCCGGGGAGAGATGGGGCCTGCCCAGCCGCTCTGGTGGTGGTGACGACCCCTGGGCGGGTTTTGGACAAATTTCCGCTGGAAAAAGACCGTTTCACCCATGGGAACTGCTGGCCCCTGCCCAGCGAGAGAGGGAGAGAGAGAGAGAGAGAGAGAGAGAGAGAGAGAGAGAGAGAGAGAGAGAGAGGGGGGAGGGGGCTGCCCTTCTGCTCTGGTGGTGAGGGTCTGCTTGCCCCTGCCAAGAGACAGGGCCTTCCCTGCCCCTCTGCTGTGCTTGGGGGTGGATCTGCCGTACACTACCCGAGCACCTCACAGTTCACAGACACATAGACCATCTTTGAAAACACTAGTTAAGTGCAAACACACATAGCTTAGCTACAAAAGACAAGGGGTTAGCTCAGGATTGTTTACGATGTATGTATGTTTGATACTCTGCTATTTTTAGGAGGGATATTCTCTGTGTTTCATCGTTTAAATGCTTGTGCTGCGGTGGAAACAGGTAAGACCGACAGGGGAGAATTTATGAGACAATAGGAGCCATGCAGAGAAGCAGGAGCTATGGGCCCCTTCTGAATATCTGCAGCTCCGTCTGGTGGAGGACAACCTGAACAGACTTCCTGTAGAAGCTACGCACCTATTGTTTTTATTTTTCTCGTTTTTGATTTCCTATTTTTAAATTGCTTTATTTTGTTTTTCTATTCTTATTTTATTTTTTTTATTTTTTGTTTGTTTGTTTGTTTGGTTTAGGGGTAGGAGCTGTTGCGATAGGTACGGTTCCTTTAGTTTAACTAGCAACCTTTTTAT
>NW_026947018.1:0-93602 GCF_030014385.1 Trichomycterus rosablanca | reverse complement strand
ACACGCGAGACAGATGGTACTGACTGAGCCCAACCCTGCTTGGCTTCTGAGATCGGACGAGATCAGGCGTTCCCAAGGTGGTTTGGCCGTAAGCGAAAGAAGCTGGATTTAAAGGCCTGTTATAGCTAGTCAGCCAGCTATCTGAGTGCTAGCCAGCTATCTGGGCTGGATTTACATTGGAAGGCCTTTTATAGATAGATAGATAGATAGATAGATAGATAGATAGATAGATAGATAGATAGATAGATAGATAGATAGATAGATAGATAGATAGATAGATAGATAGATAGATAGATAGATAGATAGATAGATAGATAGATAGATAGATAGATACTTTATTATGCTAGCTAACAGCTAAATGACACTTCATGAATGGGGCTGAAACCAAAAAATAAAAAGCTTACAGCACTCAGTATTCCCAGGCGGTCTCCCATCTAGGTACTGACTGAGCCCAACCCTGCTTGGCTTCTGAGATCGGACGAGATCAGGCGTTCCCAAGGTGGTTTGGCCGTAAGCGAAAGAAGCTGGATTTAAAGGCCTGTTATAGCTAGTCAGCCAGCTATCTGAGTGCTAGCCAGCTATCTGGGCTGGAATTACATTGGAAGGCCTTTTATAGATAGATAGATAGATAGATAGATAGATAGATAGATAGATAGATAGATAGATAGATAGATAGATAGATAGATAGATAGATAGATAGATAGATAGATAGATAGATAGATAGATAGATAGATAGATAGATAGATAGATAGATAGATAGATAGATAGATAGATAGATAGATAGATACTTTATTATGCTAGCTAACAGCTAAATGACACTTCATGAATGGGGCTGAAACCAAAAAATAAAAAGCTTACAGCACTCAGTATTCCCAGGCGGTCTCCCATCTAGGTACTGACTGAGCCCAACCCTGCTTGGCTTCTGAGATCGGACGAGATCAGGCGTTCCCAAGGTGGTTTGGCCGTAAGCGAAAGAAGCTGGATTTAAAGGCCTGTTATAGCTAGTCAGCCAGCTATCTGAGTGCTAGCCAGCTATCTGGGCTGGATTTACATTGGAAGGCCTTTTATAGATAGATAGATAGATAGATAGATAGATAGATAGATAGATAGATAGATAGATAGATAGATAGATAGATAGATAGATAGATAGATAGATAGATAGATAGATAGATAGATAGATAGATAGATACTTTATTATGCTAGCTAACAGCTAAATGACACTTCATGAATGGGGCTGAAACCAAAAAATAAAAAGCTTACAGCACTCAGTATTCCCAGGCGGTCTCCCATCTAGGTACTGACTGAGCCCAACCCTGCTTGGCTTCTGAGATCGGACGAGATCAGGCGTTCCCAAGGTGGTTTGGCCGTAAGCGAAAGAAGCTGGATTTAAAGGCCTGTTATAGCTAGTCAGCCAGCTATCTGAGTGCTAGCCAGCTATCTGGGCTGGATTTACATTGGAAGGCCTTTTATAGATAGATAGATAGATAGATAGATAGATAGATAGATAGATAGATAGATAGATAGATAGATAGATAGATAGATAGATAGATAGATAGATAGATAGATAGATAGATAGATAGATAGATAGATAGATAGATAGATAGATAGATAGATACTTTATTATGCTAGCTAACAGCTAAATGACACTTCATGAATGGGGCTGAAACCAAAAAATAAAAAGCTTACAGCACTCAGTATTCCCAGGCGGTCTCCCATCTAGGTACTGACTGAGCCCAACCCTGCTTGGCTTCTGAGATCGGACGAGATCAGGCGTTCCCAAGGTGGTTTGGCCGTAAGCGAAAGAAGCTGGATTTAAAGGCCTGTTATAGCTAGTCAGCCAGCTATCTGAGTGCTAGCCAGCTATCTGGGCTGGAATTACATTGGAAGGCCTTTTATAGATAGATAGATAGATAGATAGATAGATAGATAGATAGATAGATAGATAGATAGATAGATAGATAGATAGATAGATAGATAGATAGATAGATAGATAGATAGATAGATAGATAGATAGATAGATAGATACTTTATTATGCTAGCTAACAGCTAAATGACACTTCATGAATGGGGCTGAAACCAAAAAATAAAAAGCTTACAGCACTCAGTATTCCCAGGCGGTCTCCCATCTAGGTACTGACTGAGCCCAACCCTGCTTGGCTTCTGAGATCGGACGAGATCAGGCGTTCCCAAGGTGGTTTGGCCGTAAGCGAAAGAAGCTGGATTTAAAGGCCTGTTATAGCTAGTCAGCCAGCTATCTGAGTGCTAGCCAGCTATCTGGGCTGGATTTACATTGGAAGGCCTTTTATAGATAGATAGATAGATAGATAGATAGATAGATAGATAGATAGATAGATAGATAGATAGATAGATAGATAGATAGATAGATAGATAGATAGATAGATAGATAGATAGATAGATAGATAGATAGATAGATAGATAGATAGATAGATACTTTATTATGCTAGCTAACAGCTAAATGACACTTCATGAATGGGGCTGAAACCAAAAAATAAAAAGCTTACAGCACTCAGTATTCCCAGGCGGTCTCCCATCTAGGTACTGACTGAGCCCAACCCTGCTTGGCTTCTGAGATCGGACGAGATCAGGCGTTCCCAAGGTGGTTTGGCCGTAAGCGAAAGAAGCTGGATTTAAAGGCCTGTTATAGCTAGTCAGCCAGCTATCTGAGTGCTAGCCAGCTATCTGGGCTGGATTTACATTGGAAGGCCTTTTATAGATAGATAGATAGATAGATAGATAGATAGATAGATAGATAGATAGATAGATAGATAGATAGATAGATAGATAGATAGATAGATAGATAGATAGATAGATAGATAGATAGATAGATAGATAGATAGATAGATAGATAGATACTTTATTATGCTAGCTAACAGCTAAATGACACTTCATGAATGGGGCTGAAACCAAAAAATAAAAAGCTTACAGCACTCAGTATTCCCAGGCGGTCTCCCATCTAGGTACTGACTGAGCCCAACCCTGCTTGGCTTCTGAGATCGGACGAGATCAGGCGTTCCCAAGGTGGTTTGGCCGTAAGCGAAAGAAGCTGGATTTAAAGGCCTGTTATAGCTAGTCAGCCAGCTATCTGAGTGCTAGCCAGCTATCTGGGCTGGAATTACATTGGAAGGCCTTTTATAGATAGATAGATAGATAGATAGATAGATAGATAGATAGATAGATAGATAGATAGATAGATAGATAGATAGATAGATAGATAGATAGATAGATAGATAGATAGATAGATAGATAGATAGATAGATAGATAGATAGATAGATAGATAGATACTTTATTATGCTAGCTAACAGCTAAATGACACTTCATGAATGGGGCTGAAACCAAAAAATAAAAAGCTTACAGCACTCAGTATTCCCAGGCGGTCTCCCATCTAGGTACTGACTGAGCCCAACCCTGCTTGGCTTCTGAGATCGGACGAGATCAGGCGTTCCCAAGGTGGTTTGGCCGTAAGCGAAAGAAGCTGGATTTAAAGGCCTGTTATAGCTAGTCAGCCAGCTATCTGAGTGCTAGCCAGCTATCTGGGCTGGATTTACATTGGAAGGCCTTTTATAGATAGATAGATAGATAGATAGATAGATAGATAGATAGATAGATAGATAGATAGATAGATAGATAGATAGATAGATAGATAGATAGATAGATAGATAGATAGATAGATAGATAGATAGATAGATAGATAGATAGATAGATAGATAGATAGATAGATAGATAGATACTTTATTATGCTAGCTAACAGCTAAATGACACTTCATGAATGGGGCTGAAACCAAAAAATAAAAAGCTTACAGCACTCAGTATTCCCAGGCGGTCTCCCATCTAGGTACTGACTGAGCCCAACCCTGCTTGGCTTCTGAGATCGGACGAGATCAGGCGTTCCCAAGGTGGTTTGGCCGTAAGCGAAAGAAGCTGGATTTAAAGGCCTGTTATAGCTAGTCAGCCAGCTATCTGAGTGCTAGCCAGCTATCTGGGCTGGATTTACATTGGAAGGCCTTTTATAGATAGATAGATAGATAGATAGATAGATAGATAGATAGATAGATAGATAGATAGATAGATAGATAGATAGATAGATAGATAGATAGATAGATAGATAGATAGATAGATAGATAGATAGATAGATAGATAGATAGATAGATACTTTATTATGCTAGCTAACAGCTAAATGACACTTCATGAATGGGGCTGAAACCAAAAAATAAAAAGCTTACAGCACTCAGTATTCCCAGGCGGTCTCCCATCTAGGTACTGACTGAGCCCAACCCTGCTTGGCTTCTGAGATCGGACGAGATCAGGCGTTCCCAAGGTGGTTTGGCCGTAAGCGAAAGAAGCTGGATTTAAAGGCCTGTTATAGCTAGTCAGCCAGCTATCTGAGTGCTAGCCAGCTATCTGGGCTGGAATTACATTGGAAGGCCTTTTATAGATAGATAGATAGATAGATAGATAGATAGATAGATAGATAGATAGATAGATAGATAGATAGATAGATAGATAGATAGATAGATAGATAGATAGATAGATAGATAGATAGATAGATAGATAGATAGATAGATAGATACTTTATTATGCTAGCTAACAGCTAAATGACACTTCATGAATGGGGCTGAAACCAAAAAATAAAAAGCTTACAGCACTCAGTATTCCCAGGCGGTCTCCCATCTAGGTACTGACTGAGCCCAACCCTGCTTGGCTTCTGAGATCGGACGAGATCAGGCGTTCCCAAGGTGGTTTGGCCGTAAGCGAAAGAAGCTGGATTTAAAGGCCTGTTATAGCTAGTCAGCCAGCTATCTGAGTGCTAGCCAGCTATCTGGGCTGGATTTACATTGGAAGGCCTTTTATAGATAGATAGATAGATAGATAGATAGATAGATAGATAGATAGATAGATAGATAGATAGATAGATAGATAGATAGATAGATAGATAGATAGATAGATAGATAGATAGATAGATAGATAGATAGATAGATAGATAGATAGATAGATAGATAGATAGATACTTTATTATGCTAGCTAACAGCTAAATGACACTTCATGAATGGGGCTGAAACCAAAAAATAAAAAGCTTACAGCACTCAGTATTCCCAGGCGGTCTCCCATCTAGGTACTGACTGAGCCCAACCCTGCTTGGCTTCTGAGATCGGACGAGATCAGGCGTTCCCAAGGTGGTTTGGCCGTAAGCGAAAGAAGCTGGATTTAAAGGCCTGTTATAGCTAGTCAGCCAGCTATCTGAGTGCTAGCCAGCTATCTGGGCTGGATTTACATTGGAAGGCCTTTTATAGATAGATAGATAGATAGATAGATAGATAGATAGATAGATAGATAGATAGATAGATAGATAGATAGATAGATAGATAGATAGATAGATAGATAGATAGATAGATAGATAGATAGATAGATAGATAGATAGATAGATACTTTATTATGCTAGCTAACAGCTAAATGACACTTCATGAATGGGGCTGAAACCAAAAAATAAAAAGCTTACAGCACTCAGTATTCCCAGGCGGTCTCCCATCTAGGTACTGACTGAGCCCAACCCTGCTTGGCTTCTGAGATCGGACGAGATCAGGCGTTCCCAAGGTGGTTTGGCCGTAAGCGAAAGAAGCTGGATTTAAAGGCCTGTTATAGCTAGTCAGCCAGCTATCTGAGTGCTAGCCAGCTATCTGGGCTGGAATTACATTGGAAGGCCTTTTATAGATAGATAGATAGATAGATAGATAGATAGATAGATAGATAGATAGATAGATAGATAGATAGATAGATAGATAGATAGATAGATAGATAGATAGATAGATAGATAGATAGATAGATAGATAGATAGATAGATAGATAGATAGATAGATAGATACTTTATTATGCTAGCTAACAGCTAAATGACACTTCATGAATGGGGCTGAAACCAAAAAATAAAAAGCTTACAGCACTCAGTATTCCCAGGCGGTCTCCCATCTAGGTACTGACTGAGCCCAACCCTGCTTGGCTTCTGAGATCGGACGAGATCAGGCGTTCCCAAGGTGGTTTGGCCGTAAGCGAAAGAAGCTGGATTTAAAGGCCTGTTATAGCTAGTCAGCCAGCTATCTGAGTGCTAGCCAGCTATCTGGGCTGGATTTACATTGGAAGGCCTTTTATAGATAGATAGATAGATAGATAGATAGATAGATAGATAGATAGATAGATAGATAGATAGATAGATAGATAGATAGATAGATAGATAGATAGATAGATAGATAGATAGATAGATAGATAGATAGATAGATAGATAGATAGATACTTTATTATGCTAGCTAACAGCTAAATGACACTTCATGAATGGGGCTGAAACCAAAAAATAAAAAGCTTACAGCACTCAGTATTCCCAGGCGGTCTCCCATCTAGGTACTGACTGAGCCCAACCCTGCTTGGCTTCTGAGATCGGACGAGATCAGGCGTTCCCAAGGTGGTTTGGCCGTAAGCGAAAGAAGCTGGATTTAAAGGCCTGTTATAGCTAGTCAGCCAGCTATCTGAGTGCTAGCCAGCTATCTGGGCTGGAATTACATTGGAAGGCCTTTTATAGATAGATAGATAGATAGATAGATAGATAGATAGATAGATAGATAGATAGATAGATAGATAGATAGATAGATAGATAGATAGATAGATAGATAGATAGATAGATAGATAGATAGATAGATAGATAGATAGATAGATAGATAGATAGATAGATAGATAGATAGATAGATACTTTATTATGCTAGCTAACAGCTAAATGACACTTCATGAATGGGGCTGAAACCAAAAAATAAAAAGCTTACAGCACTCAGTATTCCCAGGCGGTCTCCCATCTAGGTACTGACTGAGCCCAACCCTGCTTGGCTTCTGAGATCGGACGAGATCAGGCGTTCCCAAGGTGGTTTGGCCGTAAGCGAAAGAAGCTGGATTTAAAGGCCTGTTATAGCTAGTCAGCCAGCTATCTGAGTGCTAGCCAGCTATCTGGGCTGGATTTACATTGGAAGGCCTTTTATAGATAGATAGATAGATAGATAGATAGATAGATAGATAGATAGATAGATAGATAGATAGATAGATAGATAGATAGATAGATAGATAGATAGATAGATAGATAGATAGATAGATAGATAGATAGATAGATAGATAGATAGATACTTTATTATGCTAGCTAACAGCTAAATGACACTTCATGAATGGGGCTGAAACCAAAAAATAAAAAGCTTACAGCACTCAGTATTCCCAGGCGGTCTCCCATCTAGGTACTGACTGAGCCCAACCCTGCTTGGCTTCTGAGATCGGACGAGATCAGGCGTTCCCAAGGTGGTTTGGCCGTAAGCGAAAGAAGCTGGATTTAAAGGCCTGTTATAGCTAGTCAGCCAGCTATCTGAGTGCTAGCCAGCTATCTGGGCTGGATTTACATTGGAAGGCCTTTTATAGATAGATAGATAGATAGATAGATAGATAGATAGATAGATAGATAGATAGATAGATAGATAGATAGATAGATAGATAGATAGATAGATAGATAGATAGATAGATAGATAGATAGATAGATAGATAGATAGATAGATAGATAGATACTTTATTATGCTAGCTAACAGCTAAATGACACTTCATGAATGGGGCTGAAACCAAAAAATAAAAAGCTTACAGCACTCAGTATTCCCAGGCGGTCTCCCATCTAGGTACTGACTGAGCCCAACCCTGCTTGGCTTCTGAGATCGGACGAGATCAGGCGTTCCCAAGGTGGTTTGGCCGTAAGCGAAAGAAGCTGGATTTAAAGGCCTGTTATAGCTAGTCAGCCAGCTATCTGAGTGCTAGCCAGCTATCTGGGCTGGAATTACATTGGAAGGCCTTTTATAGATAGATAGATAGATAGATAGATAGATAGATAGATAGATAGATAGATAGATAGATAGATAGATAGATAGATAGATAGATAGATAGATAGATAGATAGATAGATAGATAGATAGATAGATAGATAGATAGATAGATAGATAGATAGATAGATAGATAGATACTTTATTATGCTAGCTAACAGCTAAATGACACTTCATGAATGGGGCTGAAACCAAAAAATAAAAAGCTTACAGCACTCAGTATTCCCAGGCGGTCTCCCATCTAGGTACTGACTGAGCCCAACCCTGCTTGGCTTCTGAGATCGGACGAGATCAGGCGTTCCCAAGGTGGTTTGGCCGTAAGCGAAAGAAGCTGGATTTAAAGGCCTGTTATAGCTAGTCAGCCAGCTATCTGAGTGCTAGCCAGCTATCTGGGCTGGATTTACATTGGAAGGCCTTTTATAGATAGATAGATAGATAGATAGATAGATAGATAGATAGATAGATAGATAGATAGATAGATAGATAGATAGATAGATAGATAGATAGATAGATAGATAGATAGATAGATAGATAGATAGATAGATAGATAGATAGATAGATAGATAGATAGATAGATAGATAGATAGATACTTTATTATGCTAGCTAACAGCTAAATGACACTTCATGAATGGGGCTGAAACCAAAAAATAAAAAGCTTACAGCACTCAGTATTCCCAGGCGGTCTCCCATCTAGGTACTGACTGAGCCCAACCCTGCTTGGCTTCTGAGATCGGACGAGATCAGGCGTTCCCAAGGTGGTTTGGCCGTAAAAGAAAGAAGCTGGATTTAAAGGCCTGTTATAGCTAGTCAGCCAGCTATCTGAGTGCTAGCCAGCTATCTGGGCTGGATTTACATTGGAAGGCCTTTTATAGATAGATAGATAGATAGATAGATAGATAGATAGATAGATAGATAGATAGATAGATAGATAGATAGATAGATAGATAGATAGATAGATAGATAGATAGATAGATAGATAGATAGATAGATAGATAGATAGATAGATAGATAGATAGATACTTTATTATGCTAGCTAACAGCTAAATGACACTTCATGAATGGGGCTGAAACCAAAAAATAAAAAGCTTACAGCACTCAGTATTCCCAGGCGGTCTCCCATCTAGGTACTGACTGAGCCCAACCCTGCTTGGCTTCTGAGATCGGACGAGATCAGGCGTTCCCAAGGTGGTTTGGCCGTAAGCGAAAGAAGCTGGATTTAAAGGCCTGTTATAGCTAGTCAGCCAGCTATCTGAGTGCTAGCCAGCTATCTGGGCTGGAATTACATTGGAAGGCCTTTTATAGATAGATAGATAGATAGATAGATAGATAGATAGATAGATAGATAGATAGATAGATAGATAGATAGATAGATAGATAGATAGATAGATAGATAGATAGATAGATAGATAGATAGATAGATAGATACTTTATTATGCTAGCTAACAGCTAAATGACACTTCATGAATGGGGCTGAAACCAAAAAATAAAAAGCTTACAGCACTCAGTATTCCCAGGCGGTCTCCCATCTAGGTACTGACTGAGCCCAACCCTGCTTGGCTTCTGAGATCGGACGAGATCAGGCGTTCCCAAGGTGGTTTGGCCGTAAGCGAAAGAAGCTGGATTTAAAGGCCTGTTATAGCTAGTCAGCCAGCTATCTGAGTGCTAGCCAGCTATCTGGGCTGGATTTACATTGGAAGGCCTTTTATAGATAGATAGATAGATAGATAGATAGATAGATAGATAGATAGATAGATAGATAGATAGATAGATAGATAGATAGATAGATAGATAGATAGATAGATAGATAGATAGATAGATAGATAGATAGATAGATAGATAGATAGATAGATAGATAGATACTTTATTATGCTAGCTAACAGCTAAATGACACTTCATGAATGGGGCTGAAACCAAAAAATAAAAAGCTTACAGCACTCAGTATTCCCAGGCGGTCTCCCATCTAGGTACTGACTGAGCCCAACCCTGCTTGGCTTCTGAGATCGGACGAGATCAGGCGTTCCCAAGGTGGTTTGGCCGTAAGCGAAAGAAGCTGGATTTAAAGGCCTGTTATAGCTAGTCAGCCAGCTATCTGAGTGCTAGCCAGCTATCTGGGCTGGATTTACATTGGAAGGCCTTTTATAGATAGATAGATAGATAGATAGATAGATAGATAGATAGATAGATAGATAGATAGATAGATAGATAGATAGATAGATAGATAGATAGATAGATAGATAGATAGATAGATAGATAGATAGATAGATAGATAGATAGATAGATAGATACTTTATTATGCTAGCTAACAGCTAAATGACACTTCATGAATGGGGCTGAAACCAAAAAATAAAAAGCTTACAGCACTCAGTATTCCCAGGCGGTCTCCCATCTAGGTACTGACTGAGCCCAACCCTGCTTGGCTTCTGAGATCGGACGAGATCAGGCGTTCCCAAGGTGGTTTGGCCGTAAGCGAAAGAAGCTGGATTTAAAGGCCTGTTATAGCTAGTCAGCCAGCTATCTGAGTGCTAGCCAGCTATCTGGGCTGGAATTACATTGGAAGGCCTTTTATAGATAGATAGATAGATAGATAGATAGATAGATAGATAGATAGATAGATAGATAGATAGATAGATAGATAGATAGATAGATAGATAGATAGATAGATAGATAGATAGATAGATAGATAGATAGATAGATAGATAGATAGATAGATACTTTATTATGCTAGCTAACAGCTAAATGACACTTCATGAATGGGGCTGAAACCAAAAAATAAAAAGCTTACAGCACTCAGTATTCCCAGGCGGTCTCCCATCTAGGTACTGACTGAGCCCAACCCTGCTTGGCTTCTGAGATCGGACGAGATCATGCGTTCCCAAGGTGGTTTGGCCGTAAGCGAAAGAAGCTGGATTTAAAGGCCTGTTATAGCTAGTCAGCCAGCTATCTGAGTGCTAGCCAGCTATCTGGGCTGGATTTACATTGGAAGGCCTTTTATAGATAGATAGATAGATAGATAGATAGATAGATAGATAGATAGATAGATAGATAGATAGATAGATAGATAGATAGATAGATAGATAGATAGATAGATAGATAGATAGATAGATAGATAGATAGATAGATAGATAGATACTTTATTATGCTAGCTAACAGCTAAATGACACTTCATGAATGGGGCTGAAACCAAAAAATAAAAAGCTTACAGCACTCAGTATTCCCAGGCGGTCTCCCATCTAGGTACTGACTGAGCCCAACCCTGCTTGGCTTCTGAGATCGGACGAGATCAGGCGTTCCCAAGGTGGTTTGGCCGTAAGCGAAAGAAGCTGGATTTAAAGGCCTGTTATAGCTAGTCAGCCAGCTATCTGAGTGCTAGCCAGCTATCTGGGCTGGATTTACATTGGAAGGCCTTTTATAGATAGATAGATAGATAGATAGATAGATAGATAGATAGATAGATAGATAGATAGATAGATAGATAGATAGATAGATAGATAGATAGATAGATAGATAGATAGATAGATAGATAGATAGATAGATAGATAGATACTTTATTATGCTAGCTAACAGCTAAATGACACTTCATGAATGGGGCTGAAACCAAAAAATAAAAAGCTTACAGCACTCAGTATTCCCAGGCGGTCTCCCATCTAGGTACTGACTGAGCCCAACCCTGCTTGGCTTCTGAGATCGGACGAGATCAGGCGTTCCCAAGGTGGTTTGGCCGTAAGCGAAAGAAGCTGGATTTAAAGGCCTGTTATAGCTAGTCAGCCAGCTATCTGAGTGCTAGCCAGCTATCTGGGCTGGAATTACATTGGAAGGCCTTTTATAGATAGATAGATAGATAGATAGATAGATAGATAGATAGATAGATAGATAGATAGATAGATAGATAGATAGATAGATAGATAGATAGATAGATAGATAGATAGATAGATAGATAGATAGATAGATAGATAGATAGATAGATAGATAGATAGATAGATAGATACTTTATTATGCTAGCTAACAGCTAAATGACACTTCATGAATGGGGCTGAAACCAAAAAATAAAAAGCTTACAGCACTCAGTATTCCCAGGCGGTCTCCCATCTAGGTACTGACTGAGCCCAACCCTGCTTGGCTTCTGAGATCGGACGAGATCAGGCGTTCCCAAGGTGGTTTGGCCGTAAGCGAAAGAAGCTGGATTTAAAGGCCTGTTATAGCTAGTCAGCCAGCTATCTGAGTGCTAGCCAGCTATCTGGGCTGGATTTACATTGGAAGGCCTTTTATAGATAGATAGATAGATAGATAGATAGATAGATAGATAGATAGATAGATAGATAGATAGATAGATAGATAGATAGATAGATAGATAGATAGATAGATAGATAGATAGATAGATAGATAGATAGATAGATAGATACTTTATTATGCTAGCTAACAGCTAAATGACACTTCATGAATGGGGCTGAAACCAAAAAATAAAAAGCTTACAGCACTCAGTATTCCCAGGCGGTCTCCCATCTAGGTACTGACTGAGCCCAACCCTGCTTGGCTTCTGAGATCGGACGAGATCAGGCGTTCCCAAGGTGGTTTGGCCGTAAGCGAAAGAAGCTGGATTTAAAGGCCTGTTATAGCTAGTCAGCCAGCTATCTGAGTGCTAGCCAGCTATCTGGGCTGGAATTACATTGGAAGGCCTTTTATAGATAGATAGATAGATAGATAGATAGATAGATAGATAGATAGATAGATAGATAGATAGATAGATAGATAGATAGATAGATAGATAGATAGATAGATAGATAGATAGATAGATAGATAGATAGATAGATAGATAGATAGATAGATAGATACTTTATTATGCTAGCTAACAGCTAAATGACACTTCATGAATGGGGCTGAAACCAAAAAATAAAAAGCTTACAGCACTCAGTATTCCCAGGCGGTCTCCCATCTAGGTACTGACTGAGCCCAACCCTGCTTGGCTTCTGAGATCGGACGAGATCAGGCGTTCCCAAGGTGGTTTGGCCGTAAGCGAAAGAAGCTGGATTTAAAGGCCTGTTATAGCTAGTCAGCCAGCTATCTGAGTGCTAGCCAGCTATCTGGGCTGGATTTACATTGGAAGGCCTTTTATAGATAGATAGATAGATAGATAGATAGATAGATAGATAGATAGATAGATAGATAGATAGATAGATAGATAGATAGATAGATAGATAGATAGATAGATAGATAGATAGATAGATAGATAGATAGATAGATAGATAGATAGATACTTTATTATGCTAGCTAACAGCTAAATGACACTTCATGAATGGGGCTGAAACCAAAAAATAAAAAGCTTACAGCACTCAGTATTCCCAGGCGGTCTCCCATCTAGGTACTGACTGAGCCCAACCCTGCTTGGCTTCTGAGATCGGACGAGATCAGGCGTTCCCAAGGTGGTTTGGCCGTAAGCGAAAGAAGCTGGATTTAAAGGCCTGTTATAGCTAGTCAGCCAGCTATCTGAGTGCTAGCCAGCTATCTGGGCTGGATTTACATTGGAAGGCCTTTTATAGATAGATAGATAGATAGATAGATAGATAGATAGATAGATAGATAGATAGATAGATAGATAGATAGATAGATAGATAGATAGATAGATAGATAGATAGATAGATAGATAGATAGATAGATACTTTATTATGCTAGCTAACAGCTAAATGACACTTCATGAATGGGGCTGAAACCAAAAAATAAAAAGCTTACAGCACTCAGTATTCCCAGGCGGTCTCCCATCTAGGTACTGACTGAGCCCAACCCTGCTTGGCTTCTGAGATCGGACGAGATCAGGCGTTCCCAAGGTGGTTTGGCCGTAAGCGAAAGAAGCTGGATTTAAAGGCCTGTTATAGCTAGTCAGCCAGCTATCTGAGTGCTAGCCAGCTATCTGGGCTGGATTTACATTGGAAGGCCTTTTATAGATAGATAGATAGATAGATAGATAGATAGATAGATAGATAGATAGATAGATAGATAGATAGATAGATAGATAGATAGATAGATAGATAGATAGATAGATAGATAGATAGATAGATAGATAGATACTTTATTATGCTAGCTAACAGCTAAATGACACTTCATGAATGGGGCTGAAACCAAAAAATAAAAAGCTTACAGCACTCAGTATTCCCAGGCGGTCTCCCATCTAGGTACTGACTGAGCCCAACCCTGCTTGGCTTCTGAGATCGGACGAGATCAGGCGTTCCCAAGGTGGTTTGGCCGTAAGCGAAAGAAGCTGGATTTAAAGGCCTGTTATAGCTAGTCAGCCAGCTATCTGAGTGCTAGCCAGCTATCTGGGCTGGATTTACATTGGAAGGCCTTTTATAGATAGATAGATAGATAGATAGATAGATAGATAGATAGATAGATAGATAGATAGATAGATAGATAGATAGATAGATAGATAGATAGATAGATAGATAGATAGATAGATAGATAGATAGATAGATAGATAGATAGATAGATAGATAGATAGATAGATAGATAGATAGATAGATACTTTATTATGCTAGCTAACAGCTAAATGACACTTCATGAATGGGGCTGAAACCAAAAAATAAAAAGCTTACAGCACTCAGTATTCCCAGGCGGTCTCCCATCTAGGTACTGACTGAGCCCAACCCTGCTTGGCTTCTGAGATCGGACGAGATCAGGCATTCCCAAGGTGGTTTGGCCGTAAGCGAAAGAAGCTGGATTTAAAGGCCTGTTATAGCTAGTCAGCCAGCTATCTGAGTGCTAGCCAGCTATCTGGGCTGGATTTACATTGGAAGGCCTTTTATAGATAGATAGATAGATAGATGGATAGATAGATAGATAGATAGATAGATAGATAGATAGATAGATAGATAGATAGATAGATAGATAGATAGATAGATAGATAGATAGATAGATAGATAGATAGATAGATACTTTATTATGCTAGCTAACAGCTAAATGACACTTCATGAATGGGGCTGAAACCAAAAAATAAAAAGCTTACAGCACTCAGTATTCCCAGGCGGTCTCCCATCTAGGTACTGACTGAGCCCAACCCTGCTTGGCTTCTGAGATCGGACGAGATCAGGCGTTCCCAAGGTGGTTTGGCCGTAAGCGAAAGAAGCTGGATTTAAAGGCCTGTTATAGCTAGTCAGCCAGCTATCTGAGTGCTAGCCAGCTATCTGGGCTGGAATTACATTGGAAGGCCTTTTATAGATAGATAGATAGATAGATAGATAGATAGATAGATAGATAGATAGATAGATAGATAGATAGATAGATAGATAGATAGATAGATAGATAGATAGATAGATAGATAGATAGATAGATAGATAGATAGATAGATAGATAGATAGATAGATAGATAGATACTTTATTATGCTAGCTAACAGCTAAATGACACTTCATGAATGGGGCTGAAACCAAAAAATAAAAAGCTTACAGCACTCAGTATTCCCAGGCGGTCTCCCATCTAGGTATTGACTGAGCCCAACCCTGCTTGGCTTCTGAGATCGGACGAGATCAGGCGTTCCCAAGGTGGTTTGGCCGTAAGCGAAAGAAGCTGGATTTAAAGGCCTGTTATAGCTAGTCAGCCAGCTATCTGAGTGCTAGCCAGCTATCTGGGCTGGATTTACATTGGAAGGCCTTTTATAGATAGATAGATAGATAGATAGATAGATAGATAGATAGATAGATAGATAGATAGATAGATAGATAGATAGATAGATAGATAGATAGATAGATAGATAGATAGATAGATAGATAGATAGATAGATAGATAGATAGATAGATAGATAGATACTTTATTATGCTAGCTAACAGCTAAATGACACTTCATGAATGGGGCTGAAACCAAAAAATAAAAAGCTTACAGCACTCAGTATTCCCAGGCGGTCTCCCATCTAGGTACTGACTGAGCCCAACCCTGCTTGGCTTCTGAGATCGGACGAGATCAGGCGTTCCCAAGGTGGTTTGGCCGTAAGCGAAAGAAGCTGGATTTAAAGGCCTGTTATAGCTAGTCAGCCAGCTATCTGAGTGCTAGCCAGCTATCTGGGCTGGATTTACATTGGAAGGCCTTTTATAGATAGATAGATAGATAGATAGATAGATAGATAGATAGATAGATAGATAGATAGATAGATAGATAGATAGATAGATAGATAGATAGATAGATAGATAGATAGATAGATAGATAGATAGATAGATAGATAGATAGATAGATAGATAGATAGATACTTTATTATGCTAGCTAACAGCTAAATGACACTTCATGAATGGGGCTGAAACCAAAAAATAAAAAGCTTACAGCACTCAGTATTCCCAGGCGGTCTCCCATCTAGGTACTGACTGAGCCCAACCCTGCTTGGCTTCTGAGATCGGACGAGATCAGGCGTTCCCAAGGTGGTTTGGCCGTAAGCGAAAGAAGCTGGATTTAAAGGCCTGTTATAGCTAGTCAGCCAGCTATCTGAGTGCTAGCCAGCTATCTGGGCTGGAATTACATTGGAAGGCCTTTTATAGATAGATAGATAGATAGATAGATAGATAGATAGATAGATAGATAGATAGATAGATAGATAGATAGATAGATAGATAGATAGATAGATAGATAGATAGATAGATAGATAGATAGATAGATAGATAGATAGATAGATAGATAGATAGATAGATACTTTATTATGCTAGCTAACAGCTAAATGACACTTCATGAATGGGGCTGAAACCAAAAAATAAAAAGCTTACAGCACTCAGTATTCCCAGGCGGTCTCCCATCTAGGTACTGACTGAGCCCAACCCTGCTTGGCTTCTGAGATCGGACGAGATCAGGCGTTCCCAAGGTGGTTTGGCCGTAAGCGAAAGAAGCTGGATTTAAAGGCCTGTTATAGCTAGTCAGCCAGCTATCTGAGTGCTAGCCAGCTATCTGGGCTGGATTTACATTGGAAGGCCTTTTATAGATAGATAGATAGATAGATAGATAGATAGATAGATAGATAGATAGATAGATAGATAGATAGATAGATAGATAGATAGATAGATAGATAGATAGATAGATAGATAGATAGATAGATAGATAGATAGATAGATAGATAGATAGATAGATAGATACTTTATTATGCTAGCTAACAGCTAAATGACACTTCATGAATGGGGCTGAAACCAAAAAATAAAAAGCTTACAGCACTCAGTATTCCCAGGCGGTCTCCCATCTAGGTACTGACTGAGCCCAACCCTGCTTGGCTTCTGAGATCGGACGAGATCAGGCGTTCCCAAGGTGGTTTGGCCGTAAGCGAAAGAAGCTGGATTTAAAGGCCTGTTATAGCTAGTCAGCCAGCTATCTGAGTGCTAGCCAGCTATCTGGGCTGGATTTACATTGGAAGGCCTTTTATAGATAGATAGATAGATAGATAGATAGATAGATAGATAGATAGATAGATAGATAGATAGATAGATAGATAGATAGATAGATAGATAGATAGATAGATAGATAGATAGATAGATAGATAGATAGATAGATAGATAGATAGATAGATAGATAGATAGATAGATAGATACTTTATTATGCTAGCTAACAGCTAAATGACACTTCATGAATGGGGCTGAAACCAAAAAATAAAAAGCTTACAGCACTCAGTATTCCCAGGCGGTCTCCCATCTAGGTACTGACTGAGCCCAACCCTGCTTGGCTTCTGAGATCGGACGAGATCAGGCGTTCCCAAGGTGGTTTGGCCGTAAGCGAAAGAAGCTGGATTTAAAGGCCTGTTATAGCTAGTCAGCCAGCTATCTGAGTGCTAGCCAGCTATCTGGGCTGGATTTACATTGGAAGGCCTTTTATAGATAGATAGATAGATAGATAGATAGATAGATAGATAGATAGATAGATAGATAGATAGATAGATAGATAGATAGATAGATAGATAGATAGATAGATAGATAGATAGATAGATAGATAGATAGATAGATAGATAGATAGATACTTTATTATGCTAGCTAACAGCTAAATGACACTTCATGAATGGGGCTGAAACCAAAAAATAAAAAGCTTACAGCACTCAGTATTCCCAGGCGGTCTCCCATCTAGGTACTGACTGAGCCCAACCCTGCTTGGCTTCTGAGATCGGACGAGATCAGGCGTTCCCAAGGTGGTTTGGCCGTAAGCGAAAGAAGCTGGATTTAAAGGCCTGTTATAGCTAGTCAGCCAGCTATCTGAGTGCTAGCCAGCTATCTGGGCTGGATTTACATTGGAAGGCCTTTTATAGATAGATAGATAGATAGATAGATAGATAGATAGATAGATAGATAGATAGATAGATAGATAGATAGATAGATAGATAGATAGATAGATAGATAGATAGATAGATAGATAGATAGATAGATAGATAGATAGATAGATAGATAGATACTTTATTATGCTAGCTAACAGCTAAATGACACTTCATGAATGGGGCTGAAACCAAAAAATAAAAAGCTTACAGCACTCAGTATTCCCAGGCGGTCTCCCATCTAGGTACTGACTGAGCCCAACCCTGCTTGGCTTCTGAGATCGGACGAGATCAGGCGTTCCCAAGGTGGTTTGGCCGTAAGCGAAAGAAGCTGGATTTAAAGGCCTGTTATAGCTAGTCAGCCAGCTATCTGAGTGCTAGCCAGCTATCTGGGCTGGATTTACATTGGAAGGCCTTTTATAGATAGATAGATAGATAGATAGATAGATAGATAGATAGATAGATAGATAGATAGATAGATAGATAGATAGATAGATAGATAGATAGATAGATAGATAGATAGATAGATAGATAGATAGATAGATAGATAGATAGATAGATAGATAGATAGATACTTTATTATGCTAGCTAACAGCTAAATGACACTTCATGAATGGGGCTGAAACCAAAAAATAAAAAGCTTACAGCACTCAGTATTCCCAGGCGGTCTCCCATCTAGGTACTGACTGAGCCCAACCCTGCTTGGCTTCTGAGATCGGACGAGATCAGGCATTCCCAAGGTGGTTTGGCCGTAAGCGAAAGAAGCTGGATTTAAAGGCCTGTTATAGCTAGTCAGCCAGCTATCTGAGTGCTAGCCAGCTATCTGGGCTGGATTTACATTGGAAGGCCTTTTATAGATAGATAGATAGATAGATGGATAGATAGATAGATAGATAGATAGATAGATAGATAGATAGATAGATAGATAGATAGATAGATAGATAGATAGATAGATAGATAGATAGATAGATAGATAGATAGATACTTTATTATGCTAGCTAACAGCTAAATGACACTTCATGAATGGGGCTGAAACCAAAAAATAAAAAGCTTACAGCACTCAGTATTCCCAGGCGGTCTCCCATCTAGGTACTGACTGAGCCCAACCCTGCTTGGCTTCTGAGATCGGACGAGATCAGGCGTTCCCAAGGTGGTTTGGCCGTAAGCGAAAGAAGCTGGATTTAAAGGCCTGTTATAGCTAGTCAGCCAGCTATCTGAGTGCTAGCCAGCTATCTGGGCTGGATTTACATTGGAAGGCCTTTTATAGATAGATAGATAGATAGATAGATAGATAGATAGATAGATAGATAGATAGATAGATAGATAGATAGATAGATAGATAGATAGATAGATAGATAGATAGATAGATAGATAGATAGATAGATAGATAGATAGATAGATAGATAGATAGATACTTTATTATGCTAGCTAACAGCTAAATGACACTTCATGAATGGGGCTGAAACCAAAAAATAAAAAGCTTACAGCACTCAGTATTCCCAGGCGGTCTCCCATCTAGGTACTGACTGAGCCCAACCCTGCTTGGCTTCTGAGATCGGACGAGATCAGGCGTTCCCAAGGTGGTTTGGCCATAAGCGAAAGAAGCTGGATTTAAAGGCCTGTTATAGCTAGTCAGCCAGCTATCTGAGTGCTAGCCAGCTATCTGGGCTGGATTTACATTGGAAGGCCTTTTATAGATAGATAGATAGATAGATAGATAGATAGATAGATAGATAGATAGATAGATAGATAGATAGATAGATAGATAGATAGATAGATAGATAGATAGATAGATAGATAGATAGATAGATAGATAGATAGATAGATAGATACTTTATTATGCTAGCTAACAGCTAAATGACACTTCATGAATGGGGCTGAAACCAAAAAATAAAAAGCTTACAGCACTCAGTATTCCCAGGCGGTCTCCCATCTAGGTACTGACTGAGCCCAACCCTGCTTGGCTTCTGAGATCGGACGAGATCAGGCGTTCCCAAGGTGGTTTGGCCGTAAGCGAAAGAAGCTGGATTTAAAGGCCTGTTATAGCTAGTCAGCCAGCTATCTGAGTGCTAGCCAGCTATCTGGGCTGGATTTACATTGGAAGGCCTTTTATAGATAGATAGATAGATAGATAGATAGATAGATAGATAGATAGATAGATAGATAGATAGATAGATAGATAGATAGATAGATAGATAGATAGATAGATAGATAGATAGATAGATAGATAGATAGATAGATAGATAGATAGATAGATACTTTATTATGCTAGCTAACAGCTAAATGACACTTCATGAATGGGGCTGAAACCAAAAAATAAAAAGCTTACAGCACTCAGTATTCCCAGGCGGTCTCCCATCTAGGTACTGACTGAGCCCAACCCTGCTTGGCTTCTGAGATCGGACGAGATCAGGCATTCCCAAGGTGGTTTGGCCGTAAGCGAAAGAAGCTGGATTTAAAGGCCTGTTATAGCTAGTCAGCCAGCTATCTGAGTGCTAGCCAGCTATCTGGGCTGGATTTACATTGGAAGGCCTTTTATAGATAGATAGATAGATAGATGGATAGATAGATAGATAGATAGATAGATAGATAGATAGATAGATAGATAGATAGATAGATAGATAGATAGATAGATAGATAGATAGATAGATAGATAGATAGATAGATAGATAGATACTTTATTATGCTAGCTAACAGCTAAATGACACTTCATGAATGGGGCTGAAACCAAAAAATAAAAAGCTTACAGCACTCAGTATTCCCAGGCGGTCTCCCATCTAGGTACTGACTGAGCCCAACCCTGCTTGGCTTCTGAGATCGGACGAGATCAGGCGTTCCCAAGGTGGTTTGGCCGTAAGCGAAAGAAGCTGGATTTAAAGGCCTGTTATAGCTAGTCAGCCAGCTATCTGAGTGCTAGCCAGCTATCTGGGCTGGATTTACATTGGAAGGCCTTTTATAGATAGATAGATAGATAGATAGATAGATAGATAGATAGATAGATAGATAGATAGATAGATAGATAGATAGATAGATAGATAGATAGATAGATAGATAGATAGATAGATAGATAGATAGATAGATAGATAGATAGATAGATAGATAGATAGATACTTTATTATGCTAGCTAACAGCTAAATGACACTTCATGAATGGGGCTGAAACCAAAAAATAAAAAGCTTACAGCACTCAGTATTCCCAGGCGGTCTCCCATCTAGGTACTGACTGAGCCCAACCCTGCTTGGCTTCTGAGATCGGACGAGATCAGGCGTTCCCAAGGTGGTTTGGCCATAAGCGAAAGAAGCTGGATTTAAAGGCCTGTTATAGCTAGTCAGCCAGCTATCTGAGTGCTAGCCAGCTATCTGGGCTGGATTTACATTGGAAGGCCTTTTATAGATAGATAGATAGATAGATAGATAGATAGATAGATAGATAGATAGATAGATAGATAGATAGATAGATAGATAGATAGATAGATAGATAGATAGATAGATAGATAGATAGATAGATAGATAGATAGATAGATAGATAGATAGATACTTTATTATGCTAGCTAACAGCTAAATGACACTTCATGAATGGGGCTGAAACCAAAAAATAAAAAGCTTACAGCACTCAGTATTCCCAGGCGGTCTCCCATCTAGGTACTGACTGAGCCCAACCCTGCTTGGCTTCTGAGATCGGACGAGATCAGGCGTTCCCAAGGTGGTTTGGCCGTAAGCGAAAGAAGCTGGATTTAAAGGCCTGTTATAGCTAGTCAGCCAGCTATCTGAGTGCTAGCCAGCTATCTGGGCTGGATTTACATTGGAAGGCCTTTTATAGATAGATAGATAGATAGATAGATAGATAGATAGATAGATAGATAGATAGATAGATAGATAGATAGATAGATAGATAGATAGATAGATAGATAGATAGATAGATAGATAGATAGATAGATAGATAGATAGATACTTTATTATGCTAGCTAACAGCTAAATGACACTTCATGAATGGGGCTGAAACCAAAAAATAAAAAGCTTACAGCACTCAGTATTCCCAGGCGGTCTCCCATCTAGGTACTGACTGAGCCCAACCCTGCTTGGCTTCTGAGATCGGACGAGATCAGGCGTTCCCAAGGTGGTTTGGCCGTAAGCGAAAGAAGCTGGATTTAAAGGCCTGTTATAGCTAGTCAGCCAGCTATCTGAGTGCTAGCCAGCTATCTGGGCTGGAATTACATTGGAAGGCCTTTTATAGATAGATAGATAGATAGATAGATAGATAGATAGATAGATAGATAGATAGATAGATAGATAGATAGATAGATAGATAGATAGATAGATAGATAGATAGATAGATAGATAGATAGATAGATAGATAGATAGATAGATACTTTATTATGCTAGCTAACAGCTAAATGACACTTCATGAATGGGGCTGAAACCAAAAAATAAAAAGCTTACAGCACTCAGTATTCCCAGGCGGTCTCCCATCTAGGTACTGACTGAGCCCAACCCTGCTTGGCTTCTGAGATCGGACGAGATCAGGCGTTCCCAAGGTGGTTTGGCCGTAAGCGAAAGAAGCTGGATTTAAAGGCCTGTTATAGCTAGTCAGCCAGCTATCTGAGTGCTAGCCAGCTATCTGGGCTGGATTTACATTGGAAGGCCTTTTATAGATAGATAGATAGATAGATAGATAGATAGATAGATAGATAGATAGATAGATAGATAGATAGATAGATAGATAGATAGATAGATAGATAGATAGATAGATAGATAGATAGATAGATAGATAGATAGATAGATAGATAGATAGATAGATACTTTATTATGCTAGCTAACAGCTAAATGACACTTCATGAATGGGGCTGAAACCAAAAAATAAAAAGCTTACAGCACTCAGTATTCCCAGGCGGTCTCCCATCTAGGTACTGACTGAGCCCAACCCTGCTTGGCTTCTGAGATCGGACGAGATCAGGCATTCCCAAGGTGGTTTGGCCGTAAGCGAAAGAAGCTGGATTTAAAGGCCTGTTATAGCTAGTCAGCCAGCTATCTGAGTGCTAGCCAGCTATCTGGGCTGGATTTACATTGGAAGGCCTTTTATAGATAGATAGATAGATAGATGGATAGATAGATAGATAGATAGATAGATAGATAGATAGATAGATAGATAGATAGATAGATAGATAGATAGATAGATAGATAGATAGATAGATAGATAGATAGATAGATAGATAGATAGATACTTTATTATGCTAGCTAACAGCTAAATGACACTTCATGAATGGGGCTGAAACCAAAAAATAAAAAGCTTACAGCACTCAGTATTCCCAGGCGGTCTCCCATCTAGGTACTGACTGAGCCCAACCCTGCTTGGCTTCTGAGATCGGACGAGATCAGGCGTTCCCAAGGTGGTTTGGCCGTAAGCGAAAGAAGCTGGATTTAAAGGCCTGTTATAGCTAGTCAGCCAGCTATCTGAGTGCTAGCCAGCTATCTGGGCTGGATTTACATTGGAAGGCCTTTTATAGATAGATAGATAGATAGATAGATAGATAGATAGATAGATAGATAGATAGATAGATAGATAGATAGATAGATAGATAGATAGATAGATAGATAGATAGATAGATAGATAGATAGATAGATAGATAGATAGATAGATAGATAGATAGATAGATACTTTATTATGCTAGCTAACAGCTAAATGACACTTCATGAATGGGGCTGAAACCAAAAAATAAAAAGCTTACAGCACTCAGTATTCCCAGGCGGTCTCCCATCTAGGTACTGACTGAGCCCAACCCTGCTTGGCTTCTGAGATCGGACGAGATCAGGCGTTCCCAAGGTGGTTTGGCCGTAAGCGAAAGAAGCTGGATTTAAAGGCCTGTTATAGCTAGTCAGCCAGCTATCTGAGTGCTAGCCAGCTATCTGGGCTGGATTTACATTGGAAGGCCTTTTATAGATAGATAGATAGATAGATAGATAGATAGATAGATAGATAGATAGATAGATAGATAGATAGATAGATAGATAGATAGATAGATAGATAGATAGATAGATAGATAGATAGATAGATAGATAGATAGATAGATAGATAGATAGATAGATAGATACTTTATTATGCTAGCTAACAGCTAAATGACACTTCATGAATGGGGCTGAAACCAAAAAATAAAAAGCTTACAGCACTCAGTATTCCCAGGCAGTCTCCCATCTAGGTACTGACTGAGCCCAACCCTGCTTGGCTTCTGAGATCGGACGAGATCAGGCGTTCCCAAGGTGGTTTGGCCGTAAGCGAAAGAAGCTGGATTTAAAGGCCTGTTATAGCTAGTCAGCCAGCTATCTGAGTGCTAGCCAGCTATCTGGGCTGGAATTACATTGGAAGGCCTTTTATAGATAGATAGATAGATAGATAGATAGATAGATAGATAGATAGATAGATAGATAGATAGATAGATAGATAGATAGATAGATAGATAGATAGATAGATAGATAGATAGATAGATAGATAGATAGATAGATAGATAGATACTTTATTATGCTAGCTAACAGCTAAATGACACTTCATGAATGGGGCTGAAACCAAAAAATAAAAAGCTTACAGCACTCAGTATTCCCAGGCGGTCTCCCATCTAGGTACTGACTGAGCCCAACCCTGCTTGGCTTCTGAGATCGGACGAGATCAGGCGTTCCCAAGGTGGTTTGGCCGTAAGCGAAAGAAGCTGGATTTAAAGGCCTGTTATAGCTAGTCAGCCAGCTATCTGAGTGCTAGCCAGCTATCTGGGCTGGATTTACATTGGAAGGCCTTTTATAGATAGATAGATAGATAGATAGATAGATAGATAGATAGATAGATAGATAGATAGATAGATAGATAGATAGATAGATAGATAGATAGATAGATAGATAGATAGATAGATAGATAGATAGATAGATAGATAGATAGATAGATAGATAGATACTTTATTATGCTAGCTAACAGCTAAATGACACTTCATGAATGGGGCTGAAACCAAAAAATAAAAAGCTTACAGCACTCAGTATTCCCAGGCGGTCTGCCATCTAGGTACTGACTGAGCCCAACCCTGCTTGGCTTCTGAGATCGGACGAGATCAGGCGTTCCCAAGGTGGTTTGGCCGTAAGCGAAAGAAGCTGGATTTAAAGGCCTGTTATAGCTAGTCAGCCAGCTATCTGAGTGCTAGCCAGCTATCTGGGCTGGATTTACATTGGAAGGCCTTTTATAGATAGATAGATAGATAGATAGATAGATAGATAGATAGATAGATAGATAGATAGATAGATAGATAGATAGATAGATAGATAGATAGATAGATAGATAGATAGATAGATAGATAGATAGATAGATAGATAGATAGATACTTTATTATGCTAGCTAACAGCTAAATGACACTTCATGAATGGGGCTGAAACCAAAAAATAAAAAGCTTACAGCACTCAGTATTCCCAGGCGGTCTCCCATCTAGGTACTGACTGAGCCCAACCCTGCTTGGCTTCTGAGATCGGACGAGATCAGGCGTTCCCAAGGTGGTTTGGCCATAAGCGAAAGAAGCTGGATTTAAAGGCCTGTTATAGCTAGTCAGCCAGCTATCTGAGTGCTAGCCAGCTATCTGGGCTGGATTTACATTGGAAGGCCTTTTATAGATAGATAGATAGATAGATAGATAGATAGATAGATAGATAGATAGATAGATAGATAGATAGATAGATAGATAGATAGATAGATAGATAGATAGATAGATAGATAGATAGATAGATAGATAGATAGATAGATAGATAGATAGATACTTTATTATGCTAGCTAACAGCTAAATGACACTTCATGAATGGGGCTGAAACCAAAAAATAAAAAGCTTACAGCACTCAGTATTCCCAGGCGGTCTCCCATCTAGGTACTGACTGAGCCCAACCCTGCTTGGCTTCTGAGATCGGACGAGATCAGGCGTTCCCAAGGTGGTTTGGCCGTAAGCGAAAGAAGCTGGATTTAAAGGCCTGTTATAGCTAGTCAGCCAGCTATCTGAGTGCTAGCCAGCTATCTGGGCTGGATTTACATTGGAAGGCCTTTTATAGATAGATAGATAGATAGATGGATAGATAGATAGATAGATAGATAGATAGATAGATAGATAGATAGATAGATAGATAGATAGATAGATAGATAGATAGATAGATAGATACTTTATTATGCTAGCTAACAGCTAAATGACACTTCATGAATGGGGCTGAAACCAAAAAATAAAAAGCTTACAGCACTCAGTATTCCCAGGCGGTCTCCCATCTAGGTACTGACTGAGCCCAACCCTGCTTGGCTTCTGAGATCGGACGAGATCAGGCGTTCCCAAGGTGGTTTGGCCGTAAGCGAAAGAAGCTGGATTTAAAGGCCTGTTATAGCTAGTCAGCCAGCTATCTGAGTGCTAGCCAGCTATCTGGGCTGGATTTACATTGGAAGGCCTTTTATAGATAGATAGATAGATAGATAGATAGATAGATAGATAGATAGATAGATAGATAGATAGATAGATAGATAGATAGATAGATAGATAGATAGATAGATAGATAGATAGATAGATAGATAGATAGATAGATAGATAGATACTTTATTATGCTAGCTAACAGCTAAATGACACTTCATGAATGGGGCTGAAACCAAAAAATAAAAAGCTTACAGCACTCAGTATTCCCAGGCGGTCTCCCATCTAGGTACTGACTGAGCCCAACCCTGCTTGGCTTCTGAGATCGGACGAGATCAGGCGTTCCCAAGGTGGTTTGGCCATAAGCGAAAGAAGCTGGATTTAAAGGCCTGTTATAGCTAGTCAGCCAGCTATCTGAGTGCTAGCCAGCTATCTGGGCTGGATTTACATTGGAAGGCCTTTTATAGATAGATAGATAGATAGATAGATAGATAGATAGATAGATAGATAGATAGATAGATAGATAGATAGATAGATAGATAGATAGATAGATAGATAGATAGATAGATAGATAGATAGATAGATAGATAGATAGATAGATAGATACTTTATTATGCTAGCTAACAGCTAAATGACACTTCATGAATGGGGCTGAAACCAAAAAATAAAAAGCTTACAGCACTCAGTATTCCCAGGCGGTCTCCCATCTAGGTACTGACTGAGCCCAACCCTGCTTGGCTTCTGAGATCGGACGAGATCAGGCGTTCCCAAGGTGGTTTGGCCGTAAGCGAAAGAAGCTGGATTTAAAGGCCTGTTATAGCTAGTCAGCCAGCTATCTGAGTGCTAGCCAGCTATCTGGGCTGGATTTACATTGGAAGGCCTTTTATAGATAGATAGATAGATAGATAGATAGATAGATAGATAGATAGATAGATAGATAGATAGATAGATAGATAGATAGATAGATAGATAGATAGATAGATAGATAGATAGATAGATAGATAGATAGATAGATAGATACTTTATTATGCTAGCTAACAGCTAAATGACACTTCATGAATGGGGCTGAAACCAAAAAATAAAAAGCTTACAGCACTCAGTATTCCCAGGCGGTCTCCCATCTAGGTACTGACTGAGCCCAACCCTGCTTGGCTTCTGAGATCGGACGAGATCAGGCGTTCCCAAGGTGGTTTGGCCGTAAGCGAAAGAAGCTGGATTTAAAGGCCTGTTATAGCTAGTCAGCCAGCTATCTGAGTGCTAGCCAGCTATCTGGGCTGGAATTACATTGGAAGGCCTTTTATAGATAGATAGATAGATAGATAGATAGATAGATAGATAGATAGATAGATAGATAGATAGATAGATAGATAGATAGATAGATAGATAGATAGATAGATAGATAGATAGATAGATAGATAGATAGATAGATAGATAGATAGATAGATAGATAGATACTTTATTATGCTAGCTAACAGCTAAATGACACTTCATGAATGGGGCTGAAACCAAAAAATAAAAAGCTTACAGCACTCAGTATTCCCAGGCGGTCTCCCATCTAGGTACTGACTGAGCCCAACCCTGCTTGGCTTCTGAGATCGGACGAGATCAGGCATTCCCAAGGTGGTTTGGCCGTAAGCGAAAGAAGCTGGATTTAAAGGCCTGTTATAGCTAGTCAGCCAGCTATCTGAGTGCTAGCCAGCTATCTGGGCTGGATTTACATTGGAAGGCCTTTTATAGATAGATAGATAGATAGATGGATAGATAGATAGATAGATAGATAGATAGATAGATAGATAGATAGATAGATAGATAGATAGATAGATAGATAGATAGATAGATAGATAGATAGATAGATAGATAGATAGATAGATAGATACTTTATTATGCTAGCTAACAGCTAAATGACACTTCATGAATGGGGCTGAAACCAAAAAATAAAAAGCTTACAGCACTCAGTATTCCCAGGCGGTCTCCCATCTAGGTACTGACTGAGCCCAACCCTGCTTGGCTTCTGAGATCGGACGAGATCAGGCGTTCCCAAGGTGGTTTGGCCGTAAGCGAAAGAAGCTGGATTTAAAGGCCTGTTATAGCTAGTCAGCCAGCTATCTGAGTGCTAGCCAGCTATCTGGGCTGGATTTACATTGGAAGGCCTTTTATAGATAGATAGATAGATAGATAGATAGATAGATAGATAGATAGATAGATAGATAGATAGATAGATAGATAGATAGATAGATAGATAGATAGATAGATAGATAGATAGATAGATAGATAGATAGATAGATAGATAGATAGATACTTTATTATGCTAGCTAACAGCTAAATGACACTTCATGAATGGGGCTGAAACCAAAAAATAAAAAGCTTACAGCACTCAGTATTCCCAGGCGGTCTCCCATCTAGGTACTGACTGAGCCCAACCCTGCTTGGCTTCTGAGATCGGACGAGATCAGGCGTTCCCAAGGTGGTTTGGCCATAAGCGAAAGAAGCTGGATTTAAAGGCCTGTTATAGCTAGTCAGCCAGCTATCTGAGTGCTAGCCAGCTATCTGGGCTGGATTTACATTGGAAGGCCTTTTATAGATAGATAGATAGATAGATAGATAGATAGATAGATAGATAGATAGATAGATAGATAGATAGATAGATAGATAGATAGATAGATAGATAGATAGATAGATAGATAGATAGATAGATAGATAGATAGATAGATAGATAGATAGATAGATAGATACTTTATTATGCTAGCTAACAGCTAAATGACACTTCATGAATGGGGCTGAAACCAAAAAATAAAAAGCTTACAGCACTCAGTATTCCCAGGCGGTCTCCCATCTAGGTACTGACTGAGCCCAACCCTGCTTGGCTTCTGAGATCGGACGAGATCAGGCGTTCCCAAGGTGGTTTGGCCGTAAGCGAAAGAAGCTGGATTTAAAGGCCTGTTATAGCTAGTCAGCCAGCTATCTGAGTGCTAGCCAGCTATCTGGGCTGGATTTACATTGGAAGGCCTTTTATAGATAGATAGATAGATAGATAGATAGATAGATAGATAGATAGATAGATAGATAGATAGATAGATAGATAGATAGATAGATAGATAGATAGATAGATAGATAGATAGATAGATAGATAGATAGATAGATAGATAGATAGATAGATAGATAGATAGATAGATACTTTATTATGCTAGCTAACAGCTAAATGACACTTCATGAATGGGGCTGAAACCAAAAAATAAAAAGCTTACAGCACTCAGTATTCCCAGGCGGTCTCCCATCTAGGTACTGACTGAGCCCAACCCTGCTTGGCTTCTGAGATCGGACGAGATCAGGCGTTCCCAAGGTGGTTTGGCCGTAAGCGAAAGAAGCTGGATTTAAAGGCCTGTTATAGCTAGTCAGCCAGCTATCTGAGTGCTAGCCAGCTATCTGGGCTGGAATTACATTGGAAGGCCTTTTATAGATAGATAGATAGATAGATAGATAGATAGATAGATAGATAGATAGATAGATAGATAGATAGATAGATAGATAGATAGATAGATAGATAGATAGATAGATAGATAGATAGATAGATAGATAGATAGATAGATAGATAGATAGATAGATAGATACTTTATTATGCTAGCTAACAGCTAAATGACACTTCATGAATGGGGCTGAAACCAAAAAATAAAAAGCTTACAGCACTCAGTATTCCCAGGCGGTCTCCCATCTAGGTACTGACTGAGCCCAACCCTGCTTGGCTTCTGAGATCGGACGAGATCAGGCGTTCCCAAGGTGGTTTGGCCGTAAGCGAAAGAAGCTGGATTTAAAGGCCTGTTATAGCTAGTCAGCCAGCTATCTGAGTGCTAGCCAGCTATCTGGGCTGGATTTACATTGGAAGGCCTTTTATAGATAGATAGATAGATAGATAGATAGATAGATAGATAGATAGATAGATAGATAGATAGATAGATAGATAGATAGATAGATAGATAGATAGATAGATAGATAGATAGATAGATAGATAGATAGATAGATAGATAGATAGATAGATAGATAGATACTTTATTATGCTAGCTAACAGCTAAATGACACTTCATGAATGGGGCTGAAACCAAAAAATAAAAAGCTTACAGCACTCAGTATTCCCAGGCGGTCTGCCATCTAGGTACTGACTGAGCCCAACCCTGCTTGGCTTCTGAGATCGGACGAGATCAGGCGTTCCCAAGGTGGTTTGGCCGTAAGCGAAAGAAGCTGGATTTAAAGGCCTGTTATAGCTAGTCAGCCAGCTATCTGAGTGCTAGCCAGCTATCTGGGCTGGATTTACATTGGAAGGCCTTTTATAGATAGATAGATAGATAGATAGATAGATAGATAGATAGATAGATAGATAGATAGATAGATAGATAGATAGATAGATAGATAGATAGATAGATAGATAGATAGATAGATAGATAGATAGATAGATAGATAGATAGATAGATAGATACTTTATTATGCTAGCTAACAGCTAAATGACACTTCATGAATGGGGCTGAAACCAAAAAATAAAAAGCTTACAGCACTCAGTATTCCCAGGCGGTCTCCCATCTAGGTACTGACTGAGCCCAACCCTGCTTGGCTTCTGAGATCGGACGAGATCAGGCGTTCCCAAGGTGGTTTGGCCATAAGCGAAAGAAGCTGGATTTAAAGGCCTGTTATAGCTAGTCAGCCAGCTATCTGAGTGCTAGCCAGCTATCTGGGCTGGATTTACATTGGAAGGCCTTTTATAGATAGATAGATAGATAGATAGATAGATAGATAGATAGATAGATAGATAGATAGATAGATAGATAGATAGATAGATAGATAGATAGATAGATAGATAGATAGATAGATAGATAGATAGATACTTTATTATGCTAGCTAACAGCTAAATGACACTTCATGAATGGGGCTGAAACCAAAAAATAAAAAGCTTACAGCACTCAGTATTCCCAGGCGGTCTCCCATCTAGGTACTGACTGAGCCCAACCCTGCTTGGCTTCTGAGATCGGACGAGATCAGGCGTTCCCAAGGTGGTTTGGCCGTAAGCGAAAGAAGCTGGATTTAAAGGCCTGTTATAGCTAGTCAGCCAGCTATCTGAGTGCTAGCCAGCTATCTGGGCTGGATTTACATTGGAAGGCCTTTTATAGATAGATAGATAGATAGATAGATAGATAGATAGATAGATAGATAGATAGATAGATAGATAGATAGATAGATAGATAGATAGATAGATAGATAGATAGATAGATAGATAGATAGATAGATAGATAGATAGATAGATAGATAGATAGATAGATAGATACTTTATTATGCTAGCTAACAGCTAAATGACACTTCATGAATGGGGCTGAAACCAAAAAATAAAAAGCTTACAGCACTCAGTATTCCCAGGCGGTCTCCCATCTAGGTACTGACTGAGCCCAACCCTGCTTGGCTTCTGAGATCGGACGAGATCAGGCGTTCCCAAGGTGGTTTGGCCATAAGCGAAAGAAGCTGGATTTAAAGGCCTGTTATAGCTAGTCAGCCAGCTATCTGAGTGCTAGCCAGCTATCTGGGCTGGATTTACATTGGAAGGCCTTTTATAGATAGATAGATAGATAGATAGATAGATAGATAGATAGATAGATAGATAGATAGATAGATAGATAGATAGATAGATAGATAGATAGATAGATAGATAGATAGATAGATAGATAGATAGATAGATAGATAGATAGATAGATAGATAGATAGATACTTTATTATGCTAGCTAACAGCTAAATGACACTTCATGAATGGGGCTGAAACCAAAAAATAAAAAGCTTACAGCACTCAGTATTCCCAGGCGGTCTCCCATCTAGGTACTGACTGAGCCCAACCCTGCTTGGCTTCTGAGATCGGACGAGATCAGGCGTTCCCAAGGTGGTTTGGCCGTAAGCGAAAGAAGCTGGATTTAAAGGCCTGTTATAGCTAGTCAGCCAGCTATCTGAGTGCTAGCCAGCTATCTGGGCTGGATTTACATTGGAAGGCCTTTTATAGATAGATAGATAGATAGATAGATAGATAGATAGATAGATAGATAGATAGATAGATAGATAGATAGATAGATAGATAGATAGATAGATAGATAGATAGATAGATAGATAGATAGATACTTTATTATGCTAGCTAACAGCTAAATGACACTTCATGAATGGGGCTGAAACCAAAAAATAAAAAGCTTACAGCACTCAGTATTCCCAGGCGGTCTCCCATCTAGGTACTGACTGAGCCCAACCCTGCTTGGCTTCTGAGATCGGACGAGATCAGGCGTTCCCAAGGTGGTTTGGCCATAAGCGAAAGAAGCTGGATTTAAAGGCCTGTTATAGCTAGTCAGCCAGCTATCTGAGTGCTAGCCAGCTATCTGGGCTGGATTTACATTGGAAGGCCTTTTATAGATAGATAGATAGATAGATAGATAGATAGATAGATAGATAGATAGATAGATAGATAGATAGATAGATAGATAGATAGATAGATAGATAGATAGATAGATAGATAGATAGATAGATAGATAGATAGATAGATAGATAGATAGATAGATACTTTATTATGCTAGCTAACAGCTAAATGACACTTCATGAATGGGGCTGAAACCAAAAAATAAAAAGCTTACAGCACTCAGTATTCCCAGGCGGTCTCCCATCTAGGTACTGACTGAGCCCAACCCTGCTTGGCTTCTGAGATCGGACGAGATCAGGCGTTCCCAAGGTGGTTTGGCCGTAAGCGAAAGAAGCTGGATTTAAAGGCCTGTTATAGCTAGTCAGCCAGCTATCTGAGTGCTAGCCAGCTATCTGGGCTGGATTTACATTGGAAGGCCTTTTATAGATAGATAGATAGATAGATAGATAGATAGATAGATAGATAGATAGATAGATAGATAGATAGATAGATAGATAGATAGATAGATAGATAGATAGATAGATAGATAGATAGATAGATAGATAGATAGATAGATAGATAGATAGATACTTTATTATGCTAGCTAACAGCTAAATGACACTTCATGAATGGGGCTGAAACCAAAAAATAAAAAGCTTACAGCACTCAGTATTCCCAGGCGGTCTCCCATCTAGGTACTGACTGAGCCCAACCCTGCTTGGCTTCTGAGATCGGACGAGATCAGGCGTTCCCAAGGTGGTTTGGCCGTAAGCGAAAGAAGCTGGATTTAAAGGCCTGTTATAGCTAGTCAGCCAGCTATCTGAGTGCTAGCCAGCTATCTGGGCTGGATTTACATTGGAAGGCCTTTTATAGATAGATAGATAGATAGATAGATAGATAGATAGATAGATAGATAGATAGATAGATAGATAGATAGATAGATAGATAGATAGATAGATAGATAGATAGATAGATAGATAGATAGATAGATAGATAGATAGATACTTTATTATGCTAGCTAACAGCTAAATGACACTTCATGAATGGGGCTGAAACCAAAAAATAAAAAGCTTACAGCACTCAGTATTCCCAGGCGGTCTGCCATCTAGGTACTGACTGAGCCCAACCCTGCTTGGCTTCTGAGATCGGACGAGATCAGGCATTCCCAAGGTGGTTTGGCCGTAAGCGAAAGAAGCTGGATTTAAAGGCCTGTTATAGCTAGTCAGCCAGCTATCTGAGTGCTAGCCAGCTATCTGGGCTGGATTTACATTGGAAGGCCTTTTATAGATAGATAGATAGATAGATGGATAGATAGATAGATAGATAGATAGATAGATAGATAGATAGATAGATAGATAGATAGATAGATAGATAGATAGATAGATAGATAGATAGATAGATAGATAGATAGATACTTTATTATGCTAGCTAACAGCTAAATGACACTTCATGAATGGGGCTGAAACCAAAAAATAAAAAGCTTACAGCACTCAGTATTCCCAGGCGGTCTCCCATCTAGGTACTGACTGAGCCCAACCCTGCTTGGCTTCTGAGATCGGACGAGATCAGGCGTTCCCAAGGTGGTTTGGCCGTAAGCGAAAGAAGCTGGATTTAAAGGCCTGTTATAGCTAGTCAGCCAGCTATCTGAGTGCTAGCCAGCTATCTGGGCTGGATTTACATTGGAAGGCCTTTTATAGATAGATAGATAGATAGATAGATAGATAGATAGATAGATAGATAGATAGATAGATAGATAGATAGATAGATAGATAGATAGATAGATAGATAGATAGATAGATAGATAGATAGATAGATAGATAGATAGATAGATAGATACTTTATTATGCTAGCTAACAGCTAAATGACACTTCATGAATGGGGCTGAAACCAAAAAATAAAAAGCTTACAGCACTCAGTATTCCCAGGCGGTCTCCCATCTAGGTACTGACTGAGCCCAACCCTGCTTGGCTTCTGAGATCGGACGAGATCAGGCGTTCCCAAGGTGGTTTGGCCATAAGCGAAAGAAGCTGGATTTAAAGGCCTGTTATAGCTAGTCAGCCAGCTATCTGAGTGCTAGCCAGCTATCTGGGCTGGATTTACATTGGAAGGCCTTTTATAGATAGATAGATAGATAGATAGATAGATAGATAGATAGATAGATAGATAGATAGATAGATAGATAGATAGATAGATAGATAGATAGATAGATAGATAGATAGATAGATAGATAGATAGATAGATAGATAGATAGATAGATAGATAGATACTTTATTATGCTAGCTAACAGCTAAATGACACTTCATGAATGGGGCTGAAACCAAAAAATAAAAAGCTTACAGCACTCAGTATTCCCAGGCGGTCTCCCATCTAGGTACTGACTGAGCCCAACCCTGCTTGGCTTCTGAGATCGGACGAGATCAGGCGTTCCCAAGGTGGTTTGGCCATAAGCGAAAGAAGCTGGATTTAAAGGCCTGTTATAGCTAGTCAGCCAGCTATCTGAGTGCTAGCCAGCTATCTGGGCTGGATTTACATTGGAAGGCCTTTTATAGATAGATAGATAGATAGATAGATAGATAGATAGATAGATAGATAGATAGATAGATAGATAGATAGATAGATAGATAGATAGATAGATAGATAGATAGATAGATAGATAGATAGATAGATAGATAGATAGATAGATAGATAGATAGATAGATAGATAGATAGATACTTTATTATGCTAGCTAACAGCTAAATGACACTTCATGAATGGGGCTGAAACCAAAAAATAAAAAGCTTACAGCACTCAGTATTCCCAGGCGGTCTGCCATCTAGGTACTGACTGAGCCCAACCCTGCTTGGCTTCTGAGATCGGACGAGATCAGGCATTCCCAAGGTGGTTTGGCCGTAAGCGAAAGAAGCTGGATTTAAAGGCCTGTTATAGCTAGTCAGCCAGCTATCTGAGTGCTAGCCAGCTATCTGGGCTGGATTTACATTGGAAGGCCTTTTATAGATAGATAGATAGATAGATGGATAGATAGATAGATAGATAGATAGATAGATAGATAGATAGATAGATAGATAGATAGATAGATAGATAGATAGATAGATAGATAGATAGATAGATAGATAGATAGATAGATAGATACTTTATTATGCTAGCTAACAGCTAAATGACACTTCATGAATGGGGCTGAAACCAAAAAATAAAAAGCTTACAGCACTCAGTATTCCCAGGCGGTCTCCCATCTAGGTACTGACTGAGCCCAACCCTGCTTGGCTTCTGAGATCGGACGAGATCAGGCGTTCCCAAGGTGGTTTGGCCGTAAGCGAAAGAAGCTGGATTTAAAGGCCTGTTATAGCTAGTCAGCCAGCTATCTGAGTGCTAGCCAGCTATCTGGGCTGGATTTACATTGGAAGGCCTTTTATAGATAGATAGATAGATAGATAGATAGATAGATAGATAGATAGATAGATAGATAGATAGATAGATAGATAGATAGATAGATAGATAGATAGATAGATAGATAGATAGATAGATAGATAGATAGATAGATAGATAGATACTTTATTATGCTAGCTAACAGCTAAATGACACTTCATGAATGGGGCTGAAACCAAAAAATAAAAAGCTTACAGCACTCAGTATTCCCAGGCGGTCTCCCATCTAGGTACTGACTGAGCCCAACCCTGCTTGGCTTCTGAGATCGGACGAGATCAGGCGTTCCCAAGGTGGTTTGGCCATAAGCGAAAGAAGCTGGATTTAAAGGCCTGTTATAGCTAGTCAGCCAGCTATCTGAGTGCTAGCCAGCTATCTGGGCTGGATTTACATTGGAAGGCCTTTTATAGATAGATAGATAGATAGATAGATAGATAGATAGATAGATAGATAGATAGATAGATAGATAGATAGATAGATAGATAGATAGATAGATAGATAGATAGATAGATAGATAGATAGATAGATACTTTATTATGCTAGCTAACAGCTAAATGACACTTCATGAATGGGGCTGAAACCAAAAAATAAAAAGCTTACAGCACTCAGTATTCCCAGGCGGTCTCCCATCTAGGTACTGACTGAGCCCAACCCTGCTTGGCTTCTGAGATCGGACGAGATCAGGCGTTCCCAAGGTGGTTTGGCCATAAGCGAAAGAAGCTGGATTTAAAGGCCTGTTATAGCTAGTCAGCCAGCTATCTGAGTGCTAGCCAGCTATCTGGGCTGGATTTACATTGGAAGGCCTTTTATAGATAGATAGATAGATAGATAGATAGATAGATAGATAGATAGATAGATAGATAGATAGATAGATAGATAGATAGATAGATAGATAGATAGATAGATAGATAGATAGATAGATAGATAGATAGATAGATAGATAGATACTTTATTATGCTAGCTAACAGCTAAATGACACTTCATGAATGGGGCTGAAACCAAAAAATAAAAAGCTTACAGCACTCAGTATTCCCAGGCGGTCTCCCATCTAGGTACTGACTGAGCCCAACCCTGCTTGGCTTCTGAGATCGGACGAGATCAGGCGTTCCCAAGGTGGTTTGGCCGTAAGCGAAAGAAGCTGGATTTAAAGGCCTGTTATAGCTAGTCAGCCAGCTATCTGAGTGCTAGCCAGCTATCTGGGCTGGATTTACATTGGAAGGCCTTTTATAGATAGATAGATAGATAGATAGATAGATAGATAGATAGATAGATAGATAGATAGATAGATAGATAGATAGATAGATAGATAGATAGATAGATAGATAGATACTTTATTATGCTAGCTAACAGCTAAATGACACTTCATGAATGGGGCTGAAACCAAAAAATAAAAAGCTTACAGCACTCAGTATTCCCAGGCGGTCTCCCATCTAGGTACTGACTGAGCCCAACCCTGCTTGGCTTCTGAGATCGGACGAGATCAGGCGTTCCCAAGGTGGTTTGGCCATAAGCGAAAGAAGCTGGATTTAAAGGCCTGTTATAGCTAGTCAGCCAGCTATCTGAGTGCTAGCCAGCTATCTGGGCTGGATTTACATTGGAAGGCCTTTTATAGATAGATAGATAGATAGATAGATAGATAGATAGATAGATAGATAGATAGATAGATAGATAGATAGATAGATAGATAGATAGATAGATAGATAGATAGATAGATAGATAGATAGATAGATAGATAGATAGATAGATAGATAGATAGATAGATAGATAGATACTTTATTATGCTAGCTAACAGCTAAATGACACTTCATGAATGGGGCTGAAACCAAAAAATAAAAAGCTTACAGCACTCAGTATTCCCAGGCGGTCTCCCATCTAGGTACTGACTGAGCCCAACCCTGCTTGGCTTCTGAGATCGGACGAGATCAGGCGTTCCCAAGGTGGTTTGGCCGTAAGCGAAAGAAGCTGGATTTAAAGGCCTGTTATAGCTAGTCAGCCAGCTATCTGAGTGCTAGCCAGCTATCTGGGCTGGATTTACATTGGAAGGCCTTTTATAGATAGATAGATAGATAGATAGATAGATAGATAGATAGATAGATAGATAGATAGATAGATAGATAGATAGATAGATAGATAGATAGATAGATAGATAGATAGATAGATAGATAGATAGATAGATAGATAGATAGATAGATACTTTATTATGCTAGCTAACAGCTAAATGACACTTCATGAATGGGGCTGAAACCAAAAAATAAAAAGCTTACAGCACTCAGTATTCCCAGGCGGTCTCCCATCTAGGTACTGACTGAGCCCAACCCTGCTTGGCTTCTGAGATCGGACGAGATCAGGCGTTCCCAAGGTGGTTTGGCCATAAGCGAAAGAAGCTGGATTTAAAGGCCTGTTATAGCTAGTCAGCCAGCTATCTGAGTGCTAGCCAGCTATCTGGGCTGGATTTACATTGGAAGGCCTTTTATAGATAGATAGATAGATAGATAGATAGATAGATAGATAGATAGATAGATAGATAGATAGATAGATAGATAGATAGATAGATAGATAGATAGATAGATAGATAGATAGATAGATAGATAGATAGATAGATAGATAGATAGATAGATACTTTATTATGCTAGCTAACAGCTAAATGACACTTCATGAATGGGGCTGAAACCAAAAAATAAAAAGCTTACAGCACTCAGTATTCCCAGGCGGTCTCCCATCTAGGTACTGACTGAGCCCAACCCTGCTTGGCTTCTGAGATCGGACGAGATCAGGCGTTCCCAAGGTGGTTTGGCCGTAAGCGAAAGAAGCTGGATTTAAAGGCCTGTTATAGCTAGTCAGCCAGCTATCTGAGTGCTAGCCAGCTATCTGGGCTGGATTTACATTGGAAGGCCTTTTATAGATAGATAGATAGATAGATAGATAGATAGATAGATAGATAGATAGATAGATAGATAGATAGATAGATAGATAGATAGATAGATAGATAGATAGATAGATAGATAGATAGATAGATAGATAGATAGATAGATAGATAGATAGATACTTTATTATGCTAGCTAACAGCTAAATGACACTTCATGAATGGGGCTGAAACCAAAAAATAAAAAGCTTACAGCACTCAGTATTCCCAGGCGGTCTCCCATCTAGGTACTGACTGAGCCCAACCCTGCTTGGCTTCTGAGATCGGACGAGATCAGGCGTTCCCAAGGTGGTTTGGCCGTAAGCGAAAGAAGCTGGATTTAAAGGCCTGTTATAGCTAGTCAGCCAGCTATCTGAGTGCTAGCCAGCTATCTGGGCTGGATTTACATTGGAAGGCCTTTTATAGATAGATAGATAGATAGATAGATAGATAGATAGATAGATAGATAGATAGATAGATAGATAGATAGATAGATAGATAGATAGATAGATAGATAGATAGATAGATAGATAGATAGATAGATAGATAGATAGATACTTTATTATGCTAGCTAACAGCTAAATGACACTTCATGAATGGGGCTGAAACCAAAAAATAAAAAGCTTACAGCACTCAGTATTCCCAGGCGGTCTCCCATCTAGGTACTGACTGAGCCCAACCCTGCTTGGCTTCTGAGATCGGACGAGATCAGGCGTTCCCAAGGTGGTTTGGCCATAAGCGAAAGAAGCTGGATTTAAAGGCCTGTTATAGCTAGTCAGCCAGCTATCTGAGTGCTAGCCAGCTATCTGGGCTGGATTTACATTGGAAGGCCTTTTATAGATAGATAGATAGATAGATAGATAGATAGATAGATAGATAGATAGATAGATAGATAGATAGATAGATAGATAGATAGATAGATAGATAGATAGATAGATAGATAGATAGATAGATAGATAGATAGATAGATAGATAGATACTTTATTATGCTAGCTAACAGCTAAATGACACTTCATGAATGGGGCTGAAACCAAAAAATAAAAAGCTTACAGCACTCAGTATTCCCAGGCGGTCTCCCATCTAGGTACTGACTGAGCCCAACCCTGCTTGGCTTCTGAGATCGGACGAGATCAGGCGTTCCCAAGGTGGTTTGGCCGTAAGCGAAAGAAGCTGGATTTAAAGGCCTGTTATAGCTAGTCAGCCAGCTATCTGAGTGCTAGCCAGCTATCTGGGCTGGATTTACATTGGAAGGCCTTTTATAGATAGATAGATAGATAGATAGATAGATAGATAGATAGATAGATAGATAGATAGATAGATAGATAGATAGATAGATAGATAGATAGATAGATAGATAGATAGATAGATAGATAGATAGATAGATAGATAGATAGATACTTTATTATGCTAGCTAACAGCTAAATGACACTTCATGAATGGGGCTGAAACCAAAAAATAAAAAGCTTACAGCACTCAGTATTCCCAGGCGGTCTCCCATCTAGGTACTGACTGAGCCCAACCCTGCTTGGCTTCTGAGATCGGACGAGATCAGGCGTTCCCAAGGTGGTTTGGCCGTAAGCGAAAGAAGCTGGATTTAAAGGCCTGTTATAGCTAGTCAGCCAGCTATCTGAGTGCTAGCCAGCTATCTGGGCTGGATTTACATTGGAAGGCCTTTTATAGATAGATAGATAGATAGATAGATAGATAGATAGATAGATAGATAGATAGATAGATAGATAGATAGATAGATAGATAGATAGATAGATAGATAGATAGATAGATAGATAGATAGATAGATAGATAGATAGATAGATAGATACTTTATTATGCTAGCTAACAGCTAAATGACACTTCATGAATGGGGCTGAAACCAAAAAATAAAAAGCTTACAGCACTCAGTATTCCCAGGCGGTCTCCCATCTAGGTACTGACTGAGCCCAACCCTGCTTGGCTTCTGAGATCGGACGAGATCAGGCGTTCCCAAGGTGGTTTGGCCGTAAGCGAAAGAAGCTGGATTTAAAGGCCTGTTATAGCTAGTCAGCCAGCTATCTGAGTGCTAGCCAGCTATCTGGGCTGGATTTACATTGGAAGGCCTTTTATAGATAGATAGATAGATAGATAGATAGATAGATAGATAGATAGATAGATAGATAGATAGATAGATAGATAGATAGATAGATAGATAGATAGATAGATAGATAGATAGATAGATAGATAGATAGATAGATAGATACTTTATTATGCTAGCTAACAGCTAAATGACACTTCATGAATGGGGCTGAAACCAAAAAATAAAAAGCTTACAGCACTCAGTATTCCCAGGCGGTCTCCCATCTAGGTACTGACTGAGCCCAACCCTGCTTGGCTTCTGAGATCGGACGAGATCAGGCGTTCCCAAGGTGGTTTGGCCGTAAGCGAAAGAAGCTGGATTTAAAGGCCTGTTATAGCTAGTCAGCCAGCTATCTGAGTGCTAGCCAGCTATCTGGGCTGGATTTACATTGGAAGGCCTTTTATAGATAGATAGATAGATAGATAGATAGATAGATAGATAGATAGATAGATAGATAGATAGATAGATAGATAGATAGATAGATAGATAGATAGATAGATAGATAGATAGATAGATAGATACTTTATTATGCTAGCTAACAGCTAAATGACACTTCATGAATGGGGCTGAAACCAAAAAATAAAAAGCTTACAGCACTCAGTATTCCCAGGCGGTCTCCCATCTAGGTACTGACTGAGCCCAACCCTGCTTGGCTTCTGAGATCGGACGAGATCAGGCGTTCCCAAGGTGGTTTGGCCATAAGCGAAAGAAGCTGGATTTAAAGGCCTGTTATAGCTAGTCAGCCAGCTATCTGAGTGCTAGCCAGCTATCTGGGCTGGATTTACATTGGAAGGCCTTTTATAGATAGATAGATAGATAGATAGATAGATAGATAGATAGATAGATAGATAGATAGATAGATAGATAGATAGATAGATAGATAGATAGATAGATAGATAGATAGATAGATAGATAGATAGATAGATAGATAGATAGATAGATACTTTATTATGCTAGCTAACAGCTAAATGACACTTCATGAATGGGGCTGAAACCAAAAAATAAAAAGCTTACAGCACTCAGTATTCCCAGGCGGTCTCCCATCTAGGTACTGACTGAGCCCAACCCTGCTTGGCTTCTGAGATCGGACGAGATCAGGCGTTCCCAATTTCTCTTTTTTATTAACTTTTTTTACAAAATATCATTGTTTACAGACAGTTTTTAAAACAAAACACGTTACATAATATACATTTTTAAAAATTTCAGGTACATTTTTATTAAAGTGATCTAAAACACATTTTTAAAAACATGCACATTTCGATAGCTTGATTCTCAGTCCGTTCCAGGTTGGTTCCATAAAAGAGCTTTGTGTTACAAAGAGGTTTTCAAAAGTTTCTATTTCGTTTATCCTTTTAAAATGTTCAAAAAATAAATTAAAAAAATATTCAAATTTTTTTTCAAAAAGTACACACAATTTTATGTGGATGTTATTATATTTTTCTATGTTTCTTCTCGTGTATATTGTGTATTTTGCTATTATTAAAATTGTATTTAAAATTGTTGTATTTTTGCATTTTTGATGGTATCCGAATAAAAAGCTCATTTCCCACTGCCTATTGTCTATTTTTTCTTCTGTCAATTCGCTTATCATTCCCTTTAGTTTATCCATAAAACATTTTATTTCTTTACATTCTAAAAACATGTGTCTAAAATCTTCTGTTTTATTCTCTTTGCATAGTGTACAGTTTGGGTTGTCTTCCAATCCGATTTTGTGTAATTTTTCTCTGTCATATATACAATTGTGTTTAAGATAAAAGTTAAAATTTTCTAGTATTAAAAGTTTGGGACCTTTATATGTTTTCCATATCTCGTTTTCCTCTAGTTCTGGGTATATTTTTCTCCAATGCGCATTTGCTTTGGGTTTTACCCACGCTTTATTGACAAATATGTCATTAAACGTTCTCAAGGAGCAGCTGTTTAGATCGTTTTTTTGATTGCCTACTTTTACTTCGATTTTCATCCTTTCATTTCCTTCTTTGTTTTCTATTCTTTGTAACCATTCTTTGGGTATTGCTTGTTTTAGCGTTTCATATTGTTTTTCGATGATATCTGTGTTTATTGTTTTATCTTTTCCTTCCAAGAAGTCAATTATTGCCTGTGTTGGGAGAAATCCTGGTCTATATTCGTACAAGACGTCTTTAATTTGTTTTATTTCTGCTTCGTACCAATGTTTAAAATACGGTGTCTTTTCTTTAAAACAGATCTGCTTGTTTAAAAAAATGGGTTGCTCTAAAAGATTTTTTCTCCCTTTTATTTTGTATATTATATTCTCCATAAAATCCCCCCACGCTCTAAAAACCTCTTTGTAAAACTCTGGAACGTTTTGAAACATGTTTTCTTTCAATTCCATGCATAAAATATTCTCATTCATTTCCCCTCCAGCACATTTATTTATATAAAAATTAAAAACCCATTTCCATATTTGTTCTTCTTCGTTCAAAAATTTTTTAATTATTTTAACTCTTAGGCTCTGTTTTCTAATAAATAAATCTAAAAGTCCCAACCCTCCTCCTTCTTTTTTCCCAATTATAGTGTCGTAAGCTATTTTAGCCGGTTTTCCGTCCCATAAAAAATTTAAAACTGAGCTTTTAACTCTTTTTAAAACCCACATCGGGATGTTGACGACCCCCGCCGCATACCACATTTTGGATAAAAATAGTGCATTTAAAACTAAAACTTTACCTTTTATATACAAGTTCCTTCTTTTCCACATGTTTAGTTTTCTTTGCATTTTATCTAAAGTTTCTTCCCATATAATATCCGTTATTTTATTTTCATCTTCTCCTATGTTTATTCCTAGAATTTTTATTTTTTCCTTCACCTCTGTAAAAGCTATATTTACTGGTAGTATTTCTGCATCGCTTATCCTCATGTATTGCGTTTTTTCTTTGTTCACAAAAGCTCCCGATCCTTTACAATATTGATTTAACACATGTATCGCCCTGTTTACGCTTTCTGTGTCTTTCAGTATGAGGGTGGTGTCGTCAGCATATTGAAATATTTTTTCCTGATTTTTGTTATTTTCTATATTTATTCCTCTTATTCCACTACTTGCTTTTATTGCTAGACCTAACGGTTCAGCGACCAGTGAGTATAATAATGCTGAGAGTGGACATCCTTGCCGTATGGATCTTGATAACTGAATAAAATCCGTTAGGTACCCGTTCACTTTTATACAGCTATATGAATTCATGTAAAGACATTTTAACCATTTTGTAAAATCATTCCCAAACCCAAACCGTTTTAATGTTTCAAATAAATAATTGTGGTTTACTCTATCAAATGCTTTCTCAAAGTCTATGCTTATTAGATACCCTTTGGTTTTTTGTGTTTTCATATACCATATTGTGTCCCTTATGTTACTAATTGTATCTGAAATGTCTCTATTTAATACGCCATATGCTTGATTGGTTTCTATTATACTAGGCAGTACCGTTTTTAGTCTATTTGCTAGTATCTTTGCTAGTATTTTATAATCTGTATTTAGCATGCTTATTGGCCTATAATTTTTTAAGTCCGTCTTGTCTCCTTTCTTCTTATATATTAATTTAATCAAACCTTTTTTCATCTGTTGCGAGACTTCTCCTATTTTGTGTATTTCATTGAATAATTTAGATAAAATTGGCACTAAAATGTCTTTAAAAGTTTTATAAAATTCTATTGTTAACCCATCTAGACCTGGACTTTTTTTATTTTCCATTCTGTTCATCGCTTCTTCTATCTCTTTTTCCTCAATTTTTTGATCACACATCTTTTTGTCTTCTTCCTGTATTTTTGTTTTGATTTGTGTTAATAAAAATTCTTTTCCTTTTTCATCTATCTCTGTTTTTTTGAATAGGTGTGTATAAAATCTATGTATTTCTTTTAAAATTCCCTCTGTTGTTTTGATCTCTTCTCCATTTTCTGTTTTTAATGCTTTTATTTCGTCTGTTTTTTGCCGTGCTTTCTCTAGCTCAAAAAAATATTTTGTGCATCTCTCCCCTTTTAACATATATTCTGCTTTACTTCTAATCATTGCCCCTTTGTATCTTTCCTCTTCTAATTTTTTTATTTTTTCTTCTAGTTTTAAGATTTCTTTTATGTCTCCTCTTCCGCTTTCTACTTTTTTAAGTTCTTTTTCTAACTTTTCTTTTTTCCAGTTTTCTAGTTGTCTTTTGATTCGTTTGATTTTAGTTCCGTATTTTATTGTATATTTTTTAATATCATATTTTATGTTATCCCACCATACTAGAATTTCTTTATCATATAAAACATCTGTTTTGCTATTTTCGATTATGTTTTTTATTTCTGTTTTAAAAATCTCATCTTTTAGATGATCTGCATTAAAAATCCATACTCCCGGTCCTCTTATCATTTCATTAAAATCTATTTTTATGTTTATAAAATTGTGATCACTAAAATTATATTTTCCATATTCCACTTTTTCTATATATTGCTTCATATTGTTGGGAACTAACACAAAATCTATTCTGCTTTGTTTTCGTTTATCTAGGTACCATTCTTCTCTGGAGTATATTCTTTCTTCTTTATTCTTTTGTCTCCATATGTCTTCTAGACTATGTTTTATCATTAACGCTCTTAACTGTTCTCTTCCTGTATCCGATCTAAACACCATTTGCTCATTTATGTCCAGTTTATTTAAAACCGTATTAAAATCCCCTATTAATATCGTTTCTTTCCATTTTTCCATTAGTAAACTAAGTTTTTTAAAAAAGCTTTCTTTTTCATTAACATTGTTTGGTGCGTGTATTGTACATATGTTGATTTGTCTATCTTTATATTCTGCCGTTATGGCTAAAACTCGTCCCTTTTCATCTGCGTATATTGTCTTGACATTTTCTAAAATATCTTTTTTAATTAAAATAGCTACCCCTCCTCTTTTATTGTCTTGACTATTATGTATAAAAATACCGTTCCATTCTTTACTTAAACTGTTTGCTGTTTTATTGTCCCAGAATGTTTCTTGTATACATAATATATCTGTTTTTTCTGTTATATGTAAAAGTCTTTTAAAATTTGTATAATCTGAGAGACCCCTTGTGTTTATCGATGTTATAAAAAGGGTACTCATTAAAAACGGAAAGAATAAAAAAGATAAAATTATTTTGTTCATTGTATTATTCTAATAGTTCTTCAGTTAAAATATCGAACATACCGGTTCTTTCTAACCATTTGTCTTTTGAAGTCTCTCTTCTTTTTCTTTGTTTTTCCAGCGCACCGGCAAGATTTGGTTGAAATTTTACTTTCCTTTTAGTCCCTTCGGCTCCTTTGTTCTGTTGCTTTTTACTTCTCTCCTTTTCTGTATCTTTGTTTTCAGTCTCATTTGTATTGTCCATGTCCATTCTTTCTTCTTCCACCTCTCTTTCCGCGCAGTTGTCTGTCATAGGATCTGTTTGTTGTTCTGTGTCCATTTCTTGTATTTTTTGAGCACTGGTGTACTCATCTTTTCCTTTGTTGTCCTCCTGATTATGTAGTTTCTCCTCTTCTTCTTGCGTTGTCAATCTTTCGTTATTGCTCTCCTCTTCTGTTTTTCTGTGCTGAATGTTGTGTTCTTTTCCTTCCCCGTTCTCTTGTTCTTTTTCTTTCTCTATTTCTTCTTCATCCGTACATGTACAGCTTATTAGGGCATGGTTACAGTCTGGACATTTAATTGCTTTACAGTATTTAGCAAAATGCCCTTGCTCCATACATTCCCGACACACTAGATTTGGACAGTCTTTTATTAGGTGTCCTGTTCCTGCACACAATCTGCATAGTCTTATCTGTCCATCATGTATCACTCTGAAATATTGTAATCCCTCCGCCGTTTCAATTTTTGTGCTGTATGGTAGTGATGTTATTTCTTTGGGGAATTTAACTTTTAAAAACCGAGTCCCATCCGCTATTGTTGTTCCCGGATAAAATCTTCTCCTTATTGGTAGACTTGGTGTTACTCCCCATGCTAAAAGTTTATCTAAAATAATCTTGTCTTCCAAGTATGCCGGTAAATTTAAAAAGGATACAGTCATTTCACTGCAACAAAGTCTTCTTATGTCACATAATCTTCCTTTTATCATTAATCCATCCAGTAGTTTTAGACAATCTTCTTCAGTTTGTAGTGTCGCCTCGAATTCTTTGTTTTGTCTGTATCTGACGGCCAGCAGCTTTCCAAAACCAATCTCTTCGTTTATTGCTTTTATTATTTCGGTTGCCGTAACTTCTTGCAGGTTACTTACATCCACAATTATCGTAGCTTCTTTCTTGTATTCGTACCTTTGCTTTTGTGTGTTACTTCTTTTTTCTTTTTGGTATCCTTTCCTTCCATCGTGCATTTCTCTTGTTTCAAGATCCATTTCCTTTCTTTCGTCGTTAATCTTTTCCGTAGTCGTTTGTTCCTCGCTGTTTTCGTTATTCTTAGGTCCGTCCGCGTTCTGCTTCTTGTTTAAATCAAAGTCCTTCTCTCGTTGTCCATTGTCCGTTCCGAGTTCTTTATCCGTAGAGTAGTCCATTGTGCAAAAAGAGATGTTCTCCCCAAGTCACCAAAGTGCTGGGGAGCTTCCACTGCAGCAAAGTCTGTGTTTGTTTGGCGTATAGAGTTGTTATTAATCCAGATAATAATTGAAGAAAAATACCAAACAATGTGGGAGAGCCTTTCTCCCCCGTCTGCACCTTGTACTTCCTTCTCACTCCGTGGGCGTGGTCAGGCGTTCCCAAGGTGGTTTGGCCGTAAGCGAAAGAAGCTGGATTTAAAGGCCTGTTATAGCTAGTCAGCCAGCTATCTGAGTGCTAGCCAGCTATCTGGGCTGGATTTACATTGGAAGGCCTTTTATAGATAGATAGATAGATAGATAGATAGATAGATAGATAGATAGATAGATAGATAGATAGATAGATAGATAGATAGATAGATAGATAGATAGATAGATAGATAGATAGATAGATAGATAGATAGATAGATAGATAGATAGATAGATAGATAGATAGATAGATAGATAGATAGATAGATAGATAGATAGATACTTTATTATGCTAGCTAACAGCTAAATGACACTTCATGAATGGGGCTGAAACCAAAAAATAAAAAGCTTACAGCACTCAGTATTCCCAGGCGGTCTCCCATCTAGGTACTGACTGAGCCCAACCCTGCTTGGCTTCTGAGATCGGACGAGATCAGGCGTTCCCAAGGTGGTTTGGCCGTAAGCGAAAGAAGCTGGATTTAAAGGCCTGTTATAGCTAGTCAGCCAGCTATCTGAGTGCTAGCCAGCTATCTGGGCTGGATTTACATTGGAAGGCCTTTTATAGATAGATAGATAGATAGATAGATAGATAGATAGATAGATAGATAGATAGATAGATAGATAGATAGATAGATAGATAGATAGATAGATAGATAGATAGATAGATAGATAGATAGATAGATAGATAGATAGATAGATAGATACTTTATTATGCTAGCTAACAGCTAAATGACACTTCATGAATGGGGCTGAAACCAAAAAATAAAAAGCTTACAGCACTCAGTATTCCCAGGCGGTCTCCCATCTAGGTACTGACTGAGCCCAACCCTGCTTGGCTTCTGAGATCGGACGAGATCAGGCGTTCCCAAGGTGGTTTGGCCGTAAGCGAAAGAAGCTGGATTTAAAGGCCTGTTATAGCTAGTCAGCCAGCTATCTGAGTGCTAGCCAGCTATCTGGGCTGGAATTACATTGGAAGGCCTTTTATAGATAGATAGATAGATAGATAGATAGATAGATAGATAGATAGATAGATAGATAGATAGATAGATAGATAGATAGATAGATAGATAGATAGATAGATAGATAGATAGATAGATAGATAGATAGATAGATAGATAGATAGATAGATAGATAGATAGATACTTTATTATGCTAGCTAACAGCTAAATGACACTTCATGAATGGGGCTGAAACCAAAAAATAAAAAGCTTACAGCACTCAGTATTCCCAGGCGGTCTCCCATCTAGGTACTGACTGAGCCCAACCCTGCTTGGCTTCTGAGATCGGACGAGATCAGGCGTTCCCAAGGTGGTTTGGCCGTAAGCGAAAGAAGCTGGATTTAAAGGCCTGTTATAGCTAGTCAGCCAGCTATCTGAGTGCTAGCCAGCTATCTGGGCTGGATTTACATTGGAAGGCCTTTTATAGATAGATAGATAGATAGATAGATAGATAGATAGATAGATAGATAGATAGATAGATAGATAGATAGATAGATAGATAGATAGATAGATAGATAGATAGATAGATAGATAGATAGATAGATAGATATATAGATAGATAGATAGATAGATAGATACTTTATTATGCTAGCTAACAGCTAAATGACACTTCATGAATGGGGCTGAAACCAAAAAATAAAAAGCTTACAGCACTCAGTATTCCCAGGCGGTCTCCCATCTAGGTACTGACTGAGCCCAACCCTGCTTGGCTTCTGAGATCGGACGAGATCAGGCGTTCCCAAGGTGGTTTGGCCGTAAGCGAAAGAAGCTGGATTTAAAGGCCTGTTATAGCTAGTCAGCCAGCTATCTGAGTGCTAGCCAGCTATCTGGGCTGGATTTACATTGGAAGGCCTTTTATAGATAGATAGATAGATAGATAGATAGATAGATAGATAGATAGATAGATAGATAGATAGATAGATAGATAGATAGATAGATAGATAGATAGATAGATAGATAGATAGATAGATAGATACTTTATTATGCTAGCTAACAGCTAAATGACACTTCATGAATGGGGCTGAAACCAAAAAATAAAAAGCTTACAGCACTCAGTATTCCCAGGCGGTCTCCCATCTAGGTACTGACTGAGCCCAACCCTGCTTGGCTTCTGAGATCGGACGAGATCAGGCGTTCCCAAGGTGGTTTGGCCGTAAGCGAAAGAAGCTGGATTTAAAGGCCTGTTATAGCTAGTCAGCCAGCTATCTGAGTGCTAGCCAGCTATCTGGGCTGGATTTACATTGGAAGGCCTTTTATAGATAGATAGATAGATAGATAGATAGATAGATAGATAGATAGATAGATAGATAGATAGATAGATAGATAGATAGATAGATAGATAGATAGATAGATAGATAGATAGATAGATAGATAGATAGATAGATAGATAGATAGATAGATAGATAGATATATAGATAGATAGATAGATAGATAGATACTTTATTATGCTAGCTAACAGCTAAATGACACTTCATGAATGGGGCTGAAACCAAAAAATAAAAAGCTTACAGCACTCAGTATTCCCAGGCGGTCTCCCATCTAGGTACTGACTGAGCCCAACCCTGCTTGGCTTCTGAGATCGGACGAGATCAGGCGTTCCCAAGGTGGTTTGGCCGTAAGCGAAAGAAGCTGGATTTAAAGGCCTGTTATAGCTAGTCAGCCAGCTATCTGAGTGCTAGCCAGCTATCTGGGCTGGATTTACATTGGAAGGCCTTTTATAGATAGATAGATAGATAGATAGATAGATAGATAGATAGATAGATAGATAGATAGATAGATAGATAGATAGATAGATAGATAGATAGATAGATAGATAGATAGATAGATAGATAGATAGATAGATAGATAGATACTTTATTATGCTAGCTAACAGCTAAATGACACTTCATGAATGGGGCTGAAACCAAAAAATAAAAAGCTTACAGCACTCAGTATTCCCAGGCGGTCTCCCATCTAGGTACTGACTGAGCCCAACCCTGCTTGGCTTCTGAGATCGGACGAGATCAGGCGTTCCCAAGGTGGTTTGGCCGTAAGCGAAAGAAGCTGGATTTAAAGGCCTGTTATAGCTAGTCAGCCAGCTATCTGAGTGCTAGCCAGCTATCTGGGCTGGATTTACATTGGAAGGCCTTTTATAGATAGATAGATAGATAGATAGATAGATAGATAGATAGATAGATAGATAGATAGATAGATAGATAGATAGATAGATAGATAGATAGATAGATAGATAGATAGATAGATAGATAGATAGATAGATAGATAGATAGATAGATACTTTATTATGCTAGCTAACAGCTAAATGACACTTCATGAATGGGGCTGAAACCAAAAAATAAAAAGCTTACAGCACTCAGTATTCCCAGGCGGTCTCCCATCTAGGTACTGACTGAGCCCAACCCTGCTTGGCTTCTGAGATCGGACGAGATCAGGCGTTCCCAAGGTGGTTTGGCCATAAGCGAAAGAAGCTGGATTTAAAGGCCTGTTATAGCTAGTCAGCCAGCTATCTGAGTGCTAGCCAGCTATCTGGGCTGGATTTACATTGGAAGGCCTTTTATAGATAGATAGATAGATAGATAGATAGATAGATAGATAGATAGATAGATAGATAGATAGATAGATAGATAGATAGATAGATAGATAGATAGATAGATAGATAGATAGATAGATAGATAGATAGATAGATAGATAGATAGATACTTTATTATGCTAGCTAACAGCTAAATGACACTTCATGAATGGGGCTGAAACCAAAAAATAAAAAGCTTACAGCACTCAGTATTCCCAGGCGGTCTCCCATCTAGGTACTGACTGAGCCCAACCCTGCTTGGCTTCTGAGATCGGACGAGATCAGGCGTTCCCAAGGTGGTTTGGCCGTAAGCGAAAGAAGCTGGATTTAAAGGCCTGTTATAGCTAGTCAGCCAGCTATCTGAGTGCTAGCCAGCTATCTGGGCTGGATTTACATTGGAAGGCCTTTTATAGATAGATAGATAGATAGATAGATAGATAGATAGATAGATAGATAGATAGATAGATAGATAGATAGATAGATAGATAGATAGATAGATAGATAGATAGATAGATAGATAGATAGATAGATAGATAGATAGATACTTTATTATGCTAGCTAACAGCTAAATGACACTTCATGAATGGGGCTGAAACCAAAAAATAAAAAGCTTACAGCACTCAGTATTCCCAGGCGGTCTCCCATCTAGGTACTGACTGAGCCCAACCCTGCTTGGCTTCTGAGATCGGACGAGATCAGGCGTTCCCAAGGTGGTTTGGCCGTAAGCGAAAGAAGCTGGATTTAAAGGCCTGTTATAGCTAGTCAGCCAGCTATCTGAGTGCTAGCCAGCTATCTGGGCTGGATTTACATTGGAAGGCCTTTTATAGATAGATAGATAGATAGATAGATAGATAGATAGATAGATAGATAGATAGATAGATAGATAGATAGATAGATAGATAGATAGATAGATAGATAGATAGATAGATAGATAGATAGATAGATAGATAGATAGATAGATACTTTATTATGCTAGCTAACAGCTAAATGACACTTCATGAATGGGGCTGAAACCAAAAAATAAAAAGCTTACAGCACTCAGTATTCCCAGGCGGTCTCCCATCTAGGTACTGACTGAGCCCAACCCTGCTTGGCTTCTGAGATCGGACGAGATCAGGCGTTCCCAAGGTGGTTTGGCCGTAAGCGAAAGAAGCTGGATTTAAAGGCCTGTTATAGCTAGTCAGCCAGCTATCTGAGTGCTAGCCAGCTATCTGGGCTGGAATTACATTGGAAGGCCTTTTATAGATAGATAGATAGATAGATAGATAGATAGATAGATAGATAGATAGATAGATAGATAGATAGATAGATAGATAGATAGATAGATAGATAGATAGATAGATAGATAGATAGATAGATAGATAGATAGATAGATAGATAGATAGATAGATAGATAGATAGATAGATACTTTATTATGCTAGCTAACAGCTAAATGACACTTCATGAATGGGGCTGAAACCAAAAAATAAAAAGCTTACAGCACTCAGTATTCCCAGGCGGTCTCCCATCTAGGTACTGACTGAGCCCAACCCTGCTTGGCTTCTGAGATCGGACGAGATCAGGCGTTCCCAAGGTGGTTTGGCCGTAAGCGAAAGAAGCTGGATTTAAAGGCCTGTTATAGCTAGTCAGCCAGCTATCTGAGTGCTAGCCAGCTATCTGGGCTGGATTTACATTGGAAGGCCTTTTATAGATAGATAGATAGATAGATAGATAGATAGATAGATAGATAGATAGATAGATAGATAGATAGATAGATAGATAGATAGATAGATAGATAGATAGATAGATAGATAGATAGATAGATAGATAGATAGATAGATAGATAGATAGATAGATAGATAGATAGATAGATAGATAGATAGATAGATAGATAGATAGATAGATAGATAGATAGATAGATAGATAGATAGATAGATAGATACTTTATTATGCTAGCTAACAGCTAAATGACACTTCATGAATGGGGCTGAAACCAAAAAATAAAAAGCTTACAGCACTCAGTATTCCCAGGCGGTCTCCCATCTAGGTACTGACTGAGCCCAACCCTGCTTGGCTTCTGAGATCGGACGAGATCAGGCGTTCCCAAGGTGGTTTGGCCGTAAGCGAAAGAAGCTGGATTTAAAGGCCTGTTATAGCTAGTCAGCCAGCTATCTGAGTGCTAGCCAGCTATCTGGGCTGGATTTACATTGGAAGGCCTTTTATAGATAGATAGATAGATAGATAGATAGATAGATAGATAGATAGATAGATAGATAGATAGATAGATAGATAGATAGATAGATAGATAGATAGATAGATAGATAGATAGATAGATAGATAGATAGATAGATAGATAGATAGATACTTTATTATGCTAGCTAACAGCTAAATGACACTTCATGAATGGGGCTGAAACCAAAAAATAAAAAGCTTACAGCACTCAGTATTCCCAGGCGGTCTCCCATCTAGGTACTGACTGAGCCCAACCCTGCTTGGCTTCTGAGATCGGACGAGATCAGGCGTTCCCAAGGTGGTTTGGCCGTAAGCGAAAGAAGCTGGATTTAAAGGCCTGTTATAGCTAGTCAGCCAGCTATCTGAGTGCTAGCCAGCTATCTGGGCTGGAATTACATTGGAAGGCCTTTTATAGATAGATAGATAGATAGATAGATAGATAGATAGATAGATAGATAGATAGATAGATAGATAGATAGATAGATAGATAGATAGATAGATAGATAGATAGATAGATAGATAGATAGATAGATAGATAGATAGATAGATAGATAGATAGATAGATAGATACTTTATTATGCTAGCTAACAGCTAAATGACACTTCATGAATGGGGCTGAAACCAAAAAATAAAAAGCTTACAGCACTCAGTATTCCCAGGCGGTCTCCCATCTAGGTACTGACTGAGCCCAACCCTGCTTGGCTTCTGAGATCGGACGAGATCAGGCGTTCCCAAGGTGGTTTGGCCGTAAGCGAAAGAAGCTGGATTTAAAGGCCTGTTATAGCTAGTCAGCCAGCTATCTGAGTGCTAGCCAGCTATCTGGGCTGGATTTACATTGGAAGGCCTTTTATAGATAGATAGATAGATAGATAGATAGATAGATAGATAGATAGATAGATAGATAGATAGATAGATAGATAGATAGATAGATAGATAGATAGATAGATAGATAGATAGATAGATAGATAGATAGATAGATAGATATATAGATAGATAGATAGATAGATAGATACTTTATTATGCTAGCTAACAGCTAAATGACACTTCATGAATGGGGCTGAAACCAAAAAATAAAAAGCTTACAGCACTCAGTATTCCCAGGCGGTCTCCCATCTAGGTACTGACTGAGCCCAACCCTGCTTGGCTTCTGAGATCGGACGAGATCAGGCGTTCCCAAGGTGGTTTGGCCGTAAGCGAAAGAAGCTGGATTTAAAGGCCTGTTATAGCTAGTCAGCCAGCTATCTGAGTGCTAGCCAGCTATCTGGGCTGGATTTACATTGGAAGGCCTTTTATAGATAGATAGATAGATAGATAGATAGATAGATAGATAGATAGATAGATAGATAGATAGATAGATAGATAGATAGATAGATAGATAGATAGATAGATAGATAGATAGATAGATAGATAGATACTTTATTATGCTAGCTAACAGCTAAATGACACTTCATGAATGGGGCTGAAACCAAAAAATAAAAAGCTTACAGCACTCAGTATTCCCAGGCGGTCTCCCATCTAGGTACTGACTGAGCCCAACCCTGCTTGGCTTCTGAGATCGGACGAGATCAGGCGTTCCCAAGGTGGTTTGGCCGTAAGCGAAAGAAGCTGGATTTAAAGGCCTGTTATAGCTAGTCAGCCAGCTATCTGAGTGCTAGCCAGCTATCTGGGCTGGATTTACATTGGAAGGCCTTTTATAGATAGATAGATAGATAGATAGATAGATAGATAGATAGATAGATAGATAGATAGATAGATAGATAGATAGATAGATAGATAGATAGATAGATAGATAGATAGATAGATAGATAGATAGATAGATAGATAGATAGATAGATAGATAGATATATAGATAGATAGATAGATAGATAGATACTTTATTATGCTAGCTAACAGCTAAATGACACTTCATGAATGGGGCTGAAACCAAAAAATAAAAAGCTTACAGCACTCAGTATTCCCAGGCGGTCTCCCATCTAGGTACTGACTGAGCCCAACCCTGCTTGGCTTCTGAGATCGGACGAGATCAGGCGTTCCCAAGGTGGTTTGGCCGTAAGCGAAAGAAGCTGGATTTAAAGGCCTGTTATAGCTAGTCAGCCAGCTATCTGAGTGCTAGCCAGCTATCTGGGCTGGATTTACATTGGAAGGCCTTTTATAGATAGATAGATAGATAGATAGATAGATAGATAGATAGATAGATAGATAGATAGATAGATAGATAGATAGATAGATAGATAGATAGATAGATAGATAGATAGATAGATAGATAGATAGATAGATAGATAGATACTTTATTATGCTAGCTAACAGCTAAATGACACTTCATGAATGGGGCTGAAACCAAAAAATAAAAAGCTTACAGCACTCAGTATTCCCAGGCGGTCTCCCATCTAGGTACTGACTGAGCCCAACCCTGCTTGGCTTCTGAGATCGGACGAGATCAGGCGTTCCCAAGGTGGTTTGGCCGTAAGCGAAAGAAGCTGGATTTAAAGGCCTGTTATAGCTAGTCAGCCAGCTATCTGAGTGCTAGCCAGCTATCTGGGCTGGATTTACATTGGAAGGCCTTTTATAGATAGATAGATAGATAGATAGATAGATAGATAGATAGATAGATAGATAGATAGATAGATAGATAGATAGATAGATAGATAGATAGATAGATAGATAGATAGATAGATAGATAGATAGATAGATAGATAGATAGATAGATAGATACTTTATTATGCTAGCTAACAGCTAAATGACACTTCATGAATGGGGCTGAAACCAAAAAATAAAAAGCTTACAGCACTCAGTATTCCCAGGCGGTCTCCCATCTAGGTACTGACTGAGCCCAACCCTGCTTGGCTTCTGAGATCGGACGAGATCAGGCGTTCCCAAGGTGGTTTGGCCATAAGCGAAAGAAGCTGGATTTAAAGGCCTGTTATAGCTAGTCAGCCAGCTATCTGAGTGCTAGCCAGCTATCTGGGCTGGATTTACATTGGAAGGCCTTTTATAGATAGATAGATAGATAGATAGATAGATAGATAGATAGATAGATAGATAGATAGATAGATAGATAGATAGATAGATAGATAGATAGATAGATAGATAGATAGATAGATAGATAGATAGATAGATAGATAGATAGATAGATACTTTATTATGCTAGCTAACAGCTAAATGACACTTCATGAATGGGGCTGAAACCAAAAAATAAAAAGCTTACAGCACTCAGTATTCCCAGGCGGTCTCCCATCTAGGTACTGACTGAGCCCAACCCTGCTTGGCTTCTGAGATCGGACGAGATCAGGCGTTCCCAAGGTGGTTTGGCCGTAAGCGAAAGAAGCTGGATTTAAAGGCCTGTTATAGCTAGTCAGCCAGCTATCTGAGTGCTAGCCAGCTATCTGGGCTGGATTTACATTGGAAGGCCTTTTATAGATAGATAGATAGATAGATAGATAGATAGATAGATAGATAGATAGATAGATAGATAGATAGATAGATAGATAGATAGATAGATAGATAGATAGATAGATAGATAGATAGATAGATAGATAGATAGATAGATACTTTATTATGCTAGCTAACAGCTAAATGACACTTCATGAATGGGGCTGAAACCAAAAAATAAAAAGCTTACAGCACTCAGTATTCCCAGGCGGTCTCCCATCTAGGTACTGACTGAGCCCAACCCTGCTTGGCTTCTGAGATCGGACGAGATCAGGCGTTCCCAAGGTGGTTTGGCCGTAAGCGAAAGAAGCTGGATTTAAAGGCCTGTTATAGCTAGTCAGCCAGCTATCTGAGTGCTAGCCAGCTATCTGGGCTGGATTTACATTGGAAGGCCTTTTATAGATAGATAGATAGATAGATAGATAGATAGATAGATAGATAGATAGATAGATAGATAGATAGATAGATAGATAGATAGATAGATAGATAGATAGATAGATAGATAGATAGATAGATAGATAGATAGATAGATAGATAGATACTTTATTATGCTAGCTAACAGCTAAATGACACTTCATGAATGGGGCTGAAACCAAAAAATAAAAAGCTTACAGCACTCAGTATTCCCAGGCGGTCTCCCATCTAGGTACTGACTGAGCCCAACCCTGCTTGGCTTCTGAGATCGGACGAGATCAGGCGTTCCCAAGGTGGTTTGGCCGTAAGCGAAAGAAGCTGGATTTAAAGGCCTGTTTAAAGGCCTGTTATAGCTAGTCAGCCAGCTATCTGAGTGCTAGCCAGCTATCTGGGCTGGAATTACATTGGAAGGCCTTTTATAGATAGATAGATAGATAGATAGATAGATAGATAGATAGATAGATAGATAGATAGATAGATAGATAGATAGATAGATAGATAGATAGATAGATAGATAGATAGATAGATAGATAGATAGATAGATAGATAGATAGATAGATAGATAGATAGATAGATACTTTATTATGCTAGCTAACAGCTAAATGACACTTCATGAATGGGGCTGAAACCAAAAAATAAAAAGCTTACAGCACTCAGTATTCCCAGGCGGTCTCCCATCTAGGTACTGACTGAGCCCAACCCTGCTTGGCTTCTGAGATCGGACGAGATCAGGCGTTCCCAAGGTGGTTTGGCCGTAAGCGAAAGAAGCTGGATTTAAAGGCCTGTTATAGCTAGTCAGCCAGCTATCTGAGTGCTAGCCAGCTATCTGGGCTGGATTTACATTGGAAGGCCTTTTATAGATAGATAGATAGATAGATAGATAGATAGATAGATAGATAGATAGATAGATAGATAGATAGATAGATAGATAGATAGATAGATAGATAGATAGATAGATAGATAGATAGATAGATAGATAGATAGATAGATAGATACTTTATTATGCTAGCTAACAGCTAAATGACACTTCATGAATGGGGCTGAAACCAAAAAATAAAAAGCTTACAGCACTCAGTATTCCCAGGCGGTCTCCCATCTAGGTACTGACTGAGCCCAACCCTGCTTGGCTTCTGAGATCGGACGAGATCAGGCGTTCCCAAGGTGGTTTGGCCGTAAGCGAAAGAAGCTGGATTTAAAGGCCTGTTATAGCTAGTCAGCCAGCTATCTGAGTGCTAGCCAGCTATCTGGGCTGGATTTACATTGGAAGGCCTTTTATAGATAGATAGATAGATAGATAGATAGATAGATAGATAGATAGATAGATAGATAGATAGATAGATAGATAGATAGATAGATAGATAGATAGATAGATAGATAGATAGATAGATAGATAGATAGATAGATAGATACTTTATTATGCTAGCTAACAGCTAAATGACACTTCATGAATGGGGCTGAAACCAAAAAATAAAAAGCTTACAGCACTCAGTATTCCCAGGCGGTCTCCCATCTAGGTACTGACTGAGCCCAACCCTGCTTGGCTTCTGAGATCGGACGAGATCAGGCGTTCCCAAGGTGGTTTGGCCGTAAGCGAAAGAAGCTGGATTTAAAGGCCTGTTATAGCTAGTCAGCCAGCTATCTGAGTGCTAGCCAGCTATCTGGGCTGGAATTACATTGGAAGGCCTTTTATAGATAGATAGATAGATAGATAGATAGATAGATAGATAGATAGATAGATAGATAGATAGATAGATAGATAGATAGATAGATAGATAGATAGATAGATAGATAGATAGATAGATAGATAGATAGATAGATAGATAGATAGATACTTTATTATGCTAGCTAACAGCTAAATGACACTTCATGAATGGGGCTGAAACCAAAAAATAAAAAGCTTACAGCACTCAGTATTCCCAGGCGGTCTCCCATCTAGGTACTGACTGAGCCCAACCCTGCTTGGCTTCTGAGATCGGACGAGATCAGGCGTTCCCAAGGTGGTTTGGCCGTAAGCGAAAGAAGCTGGATTTAAAGGCCTGTTATAGCTAGTCAGCCAGCTATCTGAGTGCTAGCCAGCTATCTGGGCTGGATTTACATTGGAAGGCCTTTTATAGATAGATAGATAGATAGATAGATAGATAGATAGATAGATAGATAGATAGATAGATAGATAGATAGATAGATAGATAGATAGATAGATAGATAGATAGATAGATAGATAGATAGATAGATAGATAGATAGATAGATAGATAGATACTTTATTATGCTAGCTAACAGCTAAATGACACTTCATGAATGGGGCTGAAACCAAAAAATAAAAAGCTTACAGCACTCAGTATTCCCAGGCGGTCTCCCATCTAGGTACTGACTGAGCCCAACCCTGCTTGGCTTCTGAGATCGGACGAGATCAGGCGTTCCCAAGGTGGTTTGGCCGTAAGCGAAAGAAGCTGGATTTAAAGGCCTGTTATAGCTAGTCAGCCAGCTATCTGAGTGCTAGCCAGCTATCTGGGCTGGATTTACATTGGAAGGCCTTTTATAGATAGATAGATAGATAGATAGATAGATAGATAGATAGATAGATAGATAGATAGATAGATAGATAGATAGATAGATAGATAGATAGATAGATAGATAGATAGATAGATAGATAGATAGATAGATAGATAGATAGATAGATAGATACTTTATTATGCTAGCTAACAGCTAAATGACACTTCATGAATGGGGCTGAAACCAAAAAATAAAAAGCTTACAGCACTCAGTATTCCCAGGCGGTCTCCCATCTAGGTACTGACTGAGCCCAACCCTGCTTGGCTTCTGAGATCGGACGAGATCAGGCGTTCCCAAGGTGGTTTGGCCGTAAGCGAAAGAAGCTGGATTTAAAGGCCTGTTATAGCTAGTCAGCCAGCTATCTGAGTGCTAGCCAGCTATCTGGGCTGGAATTACATTGGAAGGCCTTTTATAGATAGATAGATAGATAGATAGATAGATAGATAGATAGATAGATAGATAGATAGATAGATAGATAGATAGATAGATAGATAGATAGATAGATAGATAGATAGATAGATAGATAGATAGATAGATAGATACTTTATTATGCTAGCTAACAGCTAAATGACACTTCATGAATGGGGCTGAAACCAAAAAATAAAAAGCTTACAGCACTCAGTATTCCCAGGCGGTCTCCCATCTAGGTACTGACTGAGCCCAACCCTGCTTGGCTTCTGAGATCGGACGAGATCAGGCGTTCCCAAGGTGGTTTGGCCGTAAGCGAAAGAAGCTGGATTTAAAGGCCTGTTATAGCTAGTCAGCCAGCTATCTGAGTGCTAGCCAGCTATCTGGGCTGGATTTACATTGGAAGGCCTTTTATAGATAGATAGATAGATAGATAGATAGATAGATAGATAGATAGATAGATAGATAGATAGATAGATAGATAGATAGATAGATAGATAGATAGATAGATAGATAGATAGATAGATAGATAGATAGATAGATAGATAGATAGATAGATAGATACTTTATTATGCTAGCTAACAGCTAAATGACACTTCATGAATGGGGCTGAAACCAAAAAATAAAAAGCTTACAGCACTCAGTATTCCCAGGCGGTCTCCCATCTAGGTACTGACTGAGCCCAACCCTGCTTGGCTTCTGAGATCGGACGAGATCAGGCGTTCCCAAGGTGGTTTGGCCGTAAGCGAAAGAAGCTGGATTTAAAGGCCTGTTATAGCTAGTCAGCCAGCTATCTGAGTGCTAGCCAGCTATCTGGGCTGGATTTACATTGGAAGGCCTTTTATAGATAGATAGATAGATAGATAGATAGATAGATAGATAGATAGATAGATAGATAGATAGATAGATAGATAGATAGATAGATAGATAGATAGATAGATAGATAGATAGATAGATAGATAGATAGATAGATAGATAGATAGATAGATACTTTATTATGCTAGCTAACAGCTAAATGACACTTCATGAATGGGGCTGAAACCAAAAAATAAAAAGCTTACAGCACTCAGTATTCCCAGGCGGTCTCCCATCTAGGTACTGACTGAGCCCAACCCTGCTTGGCTTCTGAGATCGGACGAGATCAGGCGTTCCCAAGGTGGTTTGGCCGTAAGCGAAAGAAGCTGGATTTAAAGGCCTGTTATAGCTAGTCAGCCAGCTATCTGAGTGCTAGCCAGCTATCTGGGCTGGATTTACATTGGAAGGCCTTTTATAGATAGATAGATAGATAGATAGATAGATAGATAGATAGATAGATAGATAGATAGATAGATAGATAGATAGATAGATAGATAGATAGATAGATAGATAGATAGATAGATAGATAGATAGATAGATAGATACTTTATTATGCTAGCTAACAGCTAAATGACACTTCATGAATGGGGCTGAAACCAAAAAATAAAAAGCGTACAGCACTCAGTATTCCCAGGCGGTCTCCCATCTAGGTACTGACTGAGCCCAACCCTGCTTGGCTTCTGAGATCGGACGAGATCAGGCGTTCCCAAGGTGGTTTGGCCGTAAGCGAAAGAAGCTGGATTTAAAGGCCTGTTATAGCTAGTCAGCCAGCTATCTGAGTGCTAGCCAGCTATCTGGGCTGGATTTACATTGGAAGGCCTTTTATAGATAGATAGATAGATAGATAGATAGATAGATAGATAGATAGATAGATAGATAGATAGATAGATAGATAGATAGATAGATAGATAGATAGATAGATAGATAGATAGATAGATAGATAGATAGATAGATAGATAGATACTTTATTATGCTAGCTAACAGCTAAATGACACTTCATGAATGGGGCTGAAACCAAAAAATAAAAAGCTTACAGCACTCAGTATTCCCAGGCGGTCTCCCATCTAGGTACTGACTGAGCCCAACCCTGCTTGGCTTCTGAGATCGGACGAGATCAGGCGTTCCCAAGGTGGTTTGGCCGTAAGCGAAAGAAGCTGGATTTAAAGGCCTGTTATAGCTAGTCAGCCAGCTATCTGAGTGCTAGCCAGCTATCTGGGCTGGATTTACATTGGAAGGCCTTTTATAGATAGATAGATAGATAGATAGATAGATAGATAGATAGATAGATAGATAGATAGATAGATAGATAGATAGATAGATAGATAGATAGATAGATAGATAGATAGATAGATAGATAGATAGATAGATAGATAGATAGATAGATAGATAGATACTTTATTATGCTAGCTAACAGCTAAATGACACTTCATGAATGGGGCTGAAACCAAAAAATAAAAAGCTTACAGCACTCAGTATTCCCAGGCGGTCTCCCATCTAGGTACTGACTGAGCCCAACCCTGCTTGGCTTCTGAGATCGGACGAGATCAGGCGTTCCCAAGGTGGTTTGGCCGTAAGCGAAAGAAGCTGGATTTAAAGGCCTGTTATAGCTAGTCAGCCAGCTATCTGAGTGCTAGCCAGCTATCTGGGCTGGAATTACATTGGAAGGCCTTTTATAGATAGATAGATAGATAGATAGATAGATAGATAGATAGATAGATAGATAGATAGATAGATAGATAGATAGATAGATAGATAGATAGATAGATAGATAGATAGATAGATAGATAGATAGATAGATAGATAGATAGATAGATACTTTATTATGCTAGCTAACAGCTAAATGACACTTCATGAATGGGGCTGAAACCAAAAAATAAAAAGCTTACAGCACTCAGTATTCCCAGGCGGTCTCCCATCTAGGTACTGACTGAGCCCAACCCTGCTTGGCTTCTGAGATCGGACGAGATCAGGCGTTCCCAAGGTGGTTTGGCCATAAGCGAAAGAAGCTGGATTTAAAGGCCTGTTATAGCTAGTCAGCCAGCTATCTGAGTGCTAGCCAGCTATCTGGGCTGGATTTACATTGGAAGGCCTTTTATAGATAGATAGATAGATAGATAGATAGATAGATAGATAGATAGATAGATAGATAGATAGATAGATAGATAGATAGATAGATAGATAGATAGATAGATAGATAGATAGATAGATAGATAGATAGATAGATAGATAGATAGATAGATAGATACTTTATTATGCTAGCTAACAGCTAAATGACACCATGAATGGGGCTGAAACCAAAAAATAAAAAGCTTACAGCACTCAGTATTCCCAGGCGGTCTCCCATCTAGGTACTGACTGAGCCCAACCCTGCTTGGCTTCTGAGATCGGACGAGATCAGGCGTTCCCAAGGTGGTTTGGCCGTAAGCGAAAGAAGCTGGATTTAAAGGCCTGTTATAGCTAGTCAGCCAGCTATCTGAGTGCTAGCCAGCTATCTGGGCTGGAATTACATTGGAAGGCCTTTTATAGATAGATAGATAGATAGATAGATAGATAGATAGATAGATAGATAGATAGATAGATAGATAGATAGATAGATAGATAGATAGATAGATAGATAGATAGATAGATAGATAGATAGATAGATAGATAGATAGATAGATAGATAGATAGATACTTTATTATGCTAGCTAACAGCTAAATGACACCATGAATGGGGCTGAAACCAAAAAATAAAAAGCTTACAGCACTCAGTATTCCCAGGCGGTCTCCCATCTAGGTACTGACTGAGCCCAACCCTGCTTGGCTTCTGAGATCGGACGAGATCAGGCGTTCCCAAGGTGGTTTGGCCGTAAGCGAAAGAAGCTGGATTTAAAGGCCTGTTATAGCTAGTCAGCCAGCTATCTGAGTGCTAGCCAGCTATCTGGGCTGGAATTACATTGGAAGGCCTTTTATAGATAGATAGATAGATAGATAGATAGATAGATAGATAGATAGATAGATAGATAGATAGATAGATAGATAGATAGATAGATAGATAGATAGATAGATAGATAGATAGATAGATAGATAGATAGATAGATAGATAGATAGATAGATAGATAGATAGATAGATAGATACTTTATTATGCTAGCTAACAGCTAAATGACACCATGAATGGGGCTGAAACCAAAAAATAAAAAGCTTACAGCACTCAGTATTCCCAGGCGGTCTCCCATCTAGGTACTGACTGAGCCCAACCCTGCTTGGCTTCTGAGATCGGACGAGATCAGGCGTTCCCAAGGTGGTTTGGCCGTAAGCGAAAGAAGCTGGATTTAAAGGCCTGTTATAGCTAGTCAGCCAGCTATCTGAGTGCTAGCCAGCTATCTGGGCTGGAATTACATTGGAAGGCCTTTTATAGATAGATAGATAGATAGATAGATAGATAGATAGATAGATAGATAGATAGATAGATAGATAGATAGATAGATAGATAGATAGATAGATAGATAGATAGATAGATAGATAGATAGATAGATAGATAGATAGATAGATAGATACTTTATTATGCTAGCTAACAGCTAAATGACACTTCATGAATGGGGCTGAAACCAAAAAATAAAAAGCTTACAGCACTCAGTATTCCCAGGCGGTCTCCCATCTAGGTACTGACTGAGCCCAACCCTGCTTGGCTTCTGAGATCGGACGAGATCAGGCGTTCCCAAGGTGGTTTGGCCGTAAGCGAAAGAAGCTGGATTTAAAGGCCTGTTATAGCTAGTCAGCCAGCTATCTGAGTGCTAGCCAGCTATCTGGGCTGGATTTACATTGGAAGGCCTTTTATAGATAGATAGATAGATAGATAGATAGATAGATAGATAGATAGATAGATAGATAGATAGATAGATAGATAGATAGATAGATAGATAGATAGATAGATAGATAGATAGATAGATAGATAGATAGATAGATAGATAGATAGATAGATAGATAGATAGATAGATAGATAGATACTTTATTATGCTAGCTAACAGCTAAATGACACTTCATGAATGGGGCTGAAACCAAAAAATAAAAAGCTTACAGCACTCAGTATTCCCAGGCGGTCTCCCATCTAGGTACTGACTGAGCCCAACCCTGCTTGGCTTCTGAGATCGGACGAGATCAGGCGTTCCCAAGGTGGTTTGGCCGTAAGCGAAAGAAGCTGGATTTAAAGGCCTGTTATAGCTAGTCAGCCAGCTATCTGAGTGCTAGCCAGCTATCTGGGCTGGATTTACATTGGAAGGCCTTTTATAGATAGATAGATAGATAGATAGATAGATAGATAGATAGATAGATAGATAGATAGATAGATAGATAGATAGATAGATAGATAGATAGATAGATAGATAGATAGATAGATAGATAGATAGATAGATAGATAGATAGATACTTTATTATGCTAGCTAACAGCTAAATGACACTTCATGAATGGGGCTGAAACCAAAAAATAAAAAGCTTACAGCACTCAGTATTCCCAGGCGGTCTCCCATCTAGGTACTGACTGAGCCCAACCCTGCTTGGCTTCTGAGATCGGACGAGATCAGGCGTTCCCAAGGTGGTTTGGCCGTAAGCGAAAGAAGCTGGATTTAAAGGCCTGTTATAGCTAGTCAGCCAGCTATCTGAGTGCTAGCCAGCTATCTGGGCTGGATTTACATTGGAAGGCCTTTTATAGATAGATAGATAGATAGATAGATAGATAGATAGATAGATAGATAGATAGATAGATAGATAGATAGATAGATAGATAGATAGATAGATAGATAGATAGATAGATAGATAGATAGATAGATAGATAGATAGATAGATAGATACTTTATTATGCTAGCTAACAGCTAAATGACACTTCATGAATGGGGCTGAAACCAAAAAATAAAAAGCGTACAGCACTCAGTATTCCCAGGCGGTCTCCCATCTAGGTACTGACTGAGCCCAACCCTGCTTGGCTTCTGAGATCGGACGAGATCAGGCGTTCCCAAGGTGGTTTGGCCGTAAGCGAAAGAAGCTGGATTTAAAGGCCTGTTATAGCTAGTCAGCCAGCTATCTGAGTGCTAGCCAGCTATCTGGGCTGGATTTACATTGGAAGGCCTTTTATAGATAGATAGATAGATAGATAGATAGATAGATAGATAGATAGATAGATAGATAGATAGATAGATAGATAGATAGATAGATAGATAGATAGATAGATAGATAGATAGATAGATAGATAGATAGATAGATAGATAGATACTTTATTATGCTAGCTAACAGCTAAATGACACTTCATGAATGGGGCTGAAACCAAAAAATAAAAAGCTTACAGCACTCAGTATTCCCAGGCGGTCTCCCATCTAGGTACTGACTGAGCCCAACCCTGCTTGGCTTCTGAGATCGGACGAGATCAGGCGTTCCCAAGGTGGTTTGGCCGTAAGCGAAAGAAGCTGGATTTAAAGGCCTGTTATAGCTAGTCAGCCAGCTATCTGAGTGCTAGCCAGCTATCTGGGCTGGATTTACATTGGAAGGCCTTTTATAGATAGATAGATAGATAGATAGATAGATAGATAGATAGATAGATAGATAGATAGATAGATAGATAGATAGATAGATAGATAGATAGATAGATAGATAGATAGATAGATAGATAGATAGATAGATAGATAGATAGATAGATAGATACTTTATTATGCTAGCTAACAGCTAAATGACACTTCATGAATGGGGCTGAAACCAAAAAATAAAAAGCTTACAGCACTCAGTATTCCCAGGCGGTCTCCCATCTAGGTACTGACTGAGCCCAACCCTGCTTGGCTTCTGAGATCGGACGAGATCAGGCGTTCCCAAGGTGGTTTGGCCGTAAGCGAAAGAAGCTGGATTTAAAGGCCTGTTATAGCTAGTCAGCCAGCTATCTGAGTGCTAGCCAGCTATCTGGGCTGGAATTACATTGGAAGGCCTTTTATAGATAGATAGATAGATAGATAGATAGATAGATAGATAGATAGATAGATAGATAGATAGATAGATAGATAGATAGATAGATAGATAGATAGATAGATAGATAGATAGATAGATAGATAGATAGATAGATAGATAGATAGATACTTTATTATGCTAGCTAACAGCTAAATGACACTTCATGAATGGGGCTGAAACCAAAAAATAAAAAGCTTACAGCACTCAGTATTCCCAGGCGGTCTCCCATCTAGGTACTGACTGAGCCCAACCCTGCTTGGCTTCTGAGATCGGACGAGATCAGGCGTTCCCAAGGTGGTTTGGCCATAAGCGAAAGAAGCTGGATTTAAAGGCCTGTTATAGCTAGTCAGCCAGCTATCTGAGTGCTAGCCAGCTATCTGGGCTGGATTTACATTGGAAGGCCTTTTATAGATAGATAGATAGATAGATAGATAGATAGATAGATAGATAGATAGATAGATAGATAGATAGATAGATAGATAGATAGATAGATAGATAGATAGATAGATAGATAGATAGATAGATAGATAGATAGATAGATACTTTATTATGCTAGCTAACAGCTAAATGACACCATGAATGGGGCTGAAACCAAAAAATAAAAAGCTTACAGCACTCAGTATTCCCAGGCGGTCTCCCATCTAGGTACTGACTGAGCCCAACCCTGCTTGGCTTCTGAGATCGGACGAGATCAGGCGTTCCCAAGGTGGTTTGGCCGTAAGCGAAAGAAGCTGGATTTAAAGGCCTGTTATAGCTAGTCAGCCAGCTATCTGAGTGCTAGCCAGCTATCTGGGCTGGAATTACATTGGAAGGCCTTTTATAGATAGATAGATAGATAGATAGATAGATAGATAGATAGATAGATAGATAGATAGATAGATAGATAGATAGATAGATAGATAGATAGATAGATAGATAGATAGATAGATAGATAGATAGATAGATAGATAGATACTTTATTATGCTAGCTAACAGCTAAATGACACCATGAATGGGGCTGAAACCAAAAAATAAAAAGCTTACAGCACTCAGTATTCCCAGGCGGTCTCCCATCTAGGTACTGACTGAGCCCAACCCTGCTTGGCTTCTGAGATCGGACGAGATCAGGCGTTCCCAAGGTGGTTTGGCCGTAAGCGAAAGAAGCTGGATTTAAAGGCCTGTTATAGCTAGTCAGCCAGCTATCTGAGTGCTAGCCAGCTATCTGGGCTGGAATTACATTGGAAGGCCTTTTATAGATAGATAGATAGATAGATAGATAGATAGATAGATAGATAGATAGATAGATAGATAGATAGATAGATAGATAGATAGATAGATAGATAGATAGATAGATAGATAGATAGATAGATAGATAGATAGATAGATAGATAGATACTTTATTATGCTAGCTAACAGCTAAATGACACCATGAATGGGGCTGAAACCAAAAAATAAAAAGCTTACAGCACTCAGTATTCCCAGGCGGTCTCCCATCTAGGTACTGACTGAGCCCAACCCTGCTTGGCTTCTGAGATCGGACGAGATCAGGCGTTCCCAAGGTGGTTTGGCCGTAAGCGAAAGAAGCTGGATTTAAAGGCCTGTTATAGCTAGTCAGCCAGCTATCTGAGTGCTAGCCAGCTATCTGGGCTGGAATTACATTGGAAGGCCTTTTATAGATAGATAGATAGATAGATAGATAGATAGATAGATAGATAGATAGATAGATAGATAGATAGATAGATAGATAGATAGATAGATAGATAGATAGATAGATAGATAGATAGATAGATAGATAGATAGATAGATAGATAGATAGATACTTTATTATGCTAGCTAACAGCTAAATGACACCATGAATGGGGCTGAAACCAAAAAATAAAAAGCTTACAGCACTCAGTATTCCCAGGCGGTCTCCCATCTAGGTACTGACTGAGCCCAACCCTGCTTGGCTTCTGAGATCGGACGAGATCAGGCGTTCCCAAGGTGGTTTGGCCGTAAGCGAAAGAAGCTGGATTTAAAGGCCTGTTATAGCTAGTCAGCCAGCTATCTGAGTGCTAGCCAGCTATCTGGGCTGGAATTACATTGGAAGGCCTTTTATAGATAGATAGATAGATAGATAGATAGATAGATAGATAGATAGATAGATAGATAGATAGATAGATAGATAGATAGATAGATAGATAGATAGATAGATAGATAGATAGATAGATAGATAGATAGATAGATAGATAGATAGATAGATACTTTATTATGCTAGCTAACAGCTAAATGACACCATGAATGGGGCTGAAACCAAAAAATAAAAAGCTTACAGCACTCAGTATTCCCAGGCGGTCTCCCATCTAGGTACTGACTGAGCCCAACCCTGCTTGGCTTCTGAGATCGGACGAGATCAGGCGTTCCCAAGGTGGTTTGGCCGTAAGCGAAAGAAGCTGGATTTAAAGGCCTGTTATAGCTAGTCAGCCAGCTATCTGAGTGCTAGCCAGCTATCTGGGCTGGAATTACATTGGAAGGCCTTTTATAGATAGATAGATAGATAGATAGATAGATAGATAGATAGATAGATAGATAGATAGATAGATAGATAGATAGATAGATAGATAGATAGATAGATAGATAGATAGATAGATAGATAGATAGATAGATAGATAGATAGATAGATAGATACTTTATTATGCTAGCTAACAGCTAAATGACACCATGAATGGGGCTGAAACCAAAAAATTAAAAGCTTACAGCACTCAGTATTCCCAGGCGGTCTCCCATCTAGGTACTGACTGAGCCCAACCCTGCTTGGCTTCTGAGATCGGACGAGATCAGGCGTTCCCAAGGTGGTTTGGCCGTAAGCGAAAGAAGCTGGATTTAAAGGCCTGTTATAGCTAGTCAGCCAGCTATCTGAGTGCTAGCCAGCTATCTGGGCTGGAATTACATTGGAAGGCCTTTTATAGATAGATAGATAGATAGATAGATAGATAGATAGATAGATAGATAGATAGATAGATAGATAGATAGATAGATAGATAGATAGATAGATAGATAGATAGATAGATAGATAGATAGATAGATAGATAGATAGATACTTTATTATGCTAGCTAACAGCTAAATGACACCATGAATGGGGCTGAAACCAAAAAATAAAAAGCTTACAGCACTCAGTATTCCCAGGCGGTCTCCCATCTAGGTACTGACTGAGCCCAACCCTGCTTGGCTTCTGAGATCGGACGAGATCAGGCGTTCCCAAGGTGGTTTGGCCGTAAGCGAAAGAAGCTGGATTTAAAGGCCTGTTATAGCTAGTCAGCCAGCTATCTGAGTGCTAGCCAGCTATCTGGGCTGGAATTACATTGGAAGGCCTTTTATAGATAGATAGATAGATAGATAGATAGATAGATAGATAGATAGATAGATAGATAGATAGATAGATAGATAGATAGATAGATAGATAGATAGATAGATAGATAGATAGATAGATAGATAGATAGATAGATAGATAGATAGATAGATAGATAGATACTTTATTATGCTAGCTAACAGCTAAATGACACCATGAATGGGGCTGAAACCAAAAAATAAAAAGCTTACAGCACTCAGTATTCCCAGGCGGTCTCCCATCTAGGTACTGACTGAGCCCAACCCTGCTTGGCTTCTGAGATCGGACGAGATCAGGCGTTCCCAAGGTGGTTTGGCCGTAAGCAAAAGAAGCTGGATTTAAAGGCCTGTTATAGCTAGTCAGCCAGCTATCTGAGTGCTAGCCAGCTATCTGGGCTGGAATTACATTGGAAGGCCTTTTATAGATAGATAGATAGATAGATAGATAGATAGATAGATAGATAGATAGATAGATAGATAGATAGATAGATAGATAGATAGATAGATAGATAGATAGATAGATAGATAGATAGATAGATAGATAGATAGATAGATACTTTATTATGCTAGCTAACAGCTAAATGACACCATGAATGGGGCTGAAACCAAAAAATAAAAAGCTTACAGCACTCAGTATTCCCAGGCGGTCTCCCATCTAGGTACTGACTGAGCCCAACCCTGCTTGGCTTCTGAGATCGGACGAGATCAGGCGTTCCCAAGGTGGTTTGGCCGTAAGCGAAAGAAGCTGGATTTAAAGGCCTGTTATAGCTAGTCAGCCAGCTATCTGAGTGCTAGCCAGCTATCTGGGCTGGAATTACATTGGAAGGCCTTTTATAGATAGATAGATAGATAGATAGATAGATAGATAGATAGATAGATAGATAGATAGATAGATAGATAGATAGATAGATAGATAGATAGATAGATAGATAGATAGATAGATAGATAGATAGATAGATAGATAGATAGATAGATAGATACTTTATTATGCTAGCTAACAGCTAAATGACACCATGAATGGGGCTGAAACCAAAAAATAAAAAGCTTACAGCACTCAGTATTCCCAGGCGGTCTCCCATCTAGGTACTGACTGAGCCCAACCCTGCTTGGCTTCTGAGATCGGACGAGATCAGGCGTTCCCAAGGTGGTTTGGCCGTAAGCGAAAGAAGCTGGATTTAAAGGCCTGTTATAGCTAGTCAGCCAGCTATCTGAGTGCTAGCCAGCTATCTGGGCTGGAATTACATTGGAAGGCCTTTTATAGATAGATAGATAGATAGATAGATAGATAGATAGATAGATAGATAGATAGATAGATAGATAGATAGATAGATAGATAGATAGATAGATAGATAGATAGATAGATAGATAGATAGATAGATAGATAGATAGATAGATAGATAGATAGATAGATAGATAGATAGATAGATACTTTATTATGCTAGCTAACAGCTAAATGACACCATGAATGGGGCTGAAACCAAAAAATAAAAAGCTTACAGCACTCAGTATTCCCAGGCGGTCTCCCATCTAGGTACTGACTGAGCCCAACCCTGCTTGGCTTCTGAGATCGGACGAGATCAGGCGTTCCCAAGGTGGTTTGGCCGTAAGCAAAAGAAGCTGGATTTAAAGGCCTGTTATAGCTAGTCAGCCAGCTATCTGAGTGCTAGCCAGCTATCTGGGCTGGAATTACATTGGAAGGCCTTTTATAGATAGATAGATAGATAGATAGATAGATAGATAGATAGATAGATAGATAGATAGATAGATAGATAGATAGATAGATAGATAGATAGATAGATAGATAGATAGATAGATAGATAGATAGATAGATAGATAGATACTTTATTATGCTAGCTAACAGCTAAATGACACCATGAATGGGGCTGAAACCAAAAAATAAAAAGCTTACAGCACTCAGTATTCCCAGGCGGTCTCCCATCTAGGTACTGACTGAGCCCAACCCTGCTTGGCTTCTGAGATCGGACGAGATCAGGCGTTCCCAAGGTGGTTTGGCCGTAAGCGAAAGAAGCTGGATTTAAAGGCCTGTTATAGCTAGTCAGCCAGCTATCTGAGTGCTAGCCAGCTATCTGGGCTGGAATTACATTGGAAGGCCTTTTATAGATAGATAGATAGATAGATAGATAGATAGATAGATAGATAGATAGATAGATAGATAGATAGATAGATAGATAGATAGATAGATAGATAGATAGATAGATAGATAGATAGATAGATAGATAGATAGATAGATAGATAGATAGATAGATAGATAGATAGATACTTTATTATGCTAGCTAACAGCTAAATGACACCATGAATGGGGCTGAAACCAAAAAATAAAAAGCTTACAGCACTCAGTATTCCCAGGCGGTCTCCCATCTAGGTACTGACTGAGCCCAACCCTGCTTGGCTTCTGAGATCGGACGAGATCAGGCGTTCCCAAGGTGGTTTGGCCGTAAGCGAAAGAAGCTGGATTTAAAGGCCTGTTATAGCTAGTCAGCCAGCTATCTGAGTGCTAGCCAGCTATCTGGGCTGGAATTACATTGGAAGGCCTTTTATAGATAGATAGATAGATAGATAGATAGATAGATAGATAGATAGATAGATAGATAGATAGATAGATAGATAGATAGATAGATAGATAGATAGATAGATAGATAGATAGATAGATAGATAGATAGATAGATAGATAGATACTTTATTATGCTAGCTAACAGCTAAATGACACCATGAATGGGGCTGAAACCAAAAAATAAAAAGCTTACAGCACTCAGTATTCCCAGGCGGTCTCCCATCTAGGTACTGACTGAGCCCAACCCTGCTTGGCTTCTGAGATCGGACGAGATCAGGCGTTCCCAAGGTGGTTTGGCCGTAAGCGAAAGAAGCTGGATTTAAAGGCCTGTTATAGCTAGTCAGCCAGCTATCTGAGTGCTAGCCAGCTATCTGGGCTGGAATTACATTGGAAGGCCTTTTATAGATAGATAGATAGATAGATAGATAGATAGATAGATAGATAGATAGATAGATAGATAGATAGATAGATAGATAGATAGATAGATAGATAGATAGATAGATAGATAGATAGATAGATAGATAGATAGATAGATAGATAGATAGATACTTTATTATGCTAGCTAACAGCTAAATGACACCATGAATGGGGCTGAAACCAAAAAATAAAAAGCTTACAGCACTCAGTATTCCCAGGCGGTCTCCCATCTAGGTACTGACTGAGCCCAACCCTGCTTGGCTTCTGAGATCGGACGAGATCAGGCGTTCCCAAGGTGGTTTGGCCGTAAGCGAAAGAAGCTGGATTTAAAGGCCTGTTATAGCTAGTCAGCCAGCTATCTGAGTGCTAGCCAGCTATCTGGGCTGGAATTACATTGGAAGGCCTTTTATAGATAGATAGATAGATAGATAGATAGATAGATAGATAGATAGATAGATAGATAGATAGATAGATAGATAGATAGATAGATAGATAGATAGATAGATAGATAGATAGATAGATAGATAGATAGATAGATAGATAGATAGATAGATAGATAGATAGATAGATAGATACTTTATTATGCTAGCTAACAGCTAAATGACACCATGAATGGGGCTGAAACCAAAAAATAAAAAGCTTACAGCACTCAGTATTCCCAGGCGGTCTCCCATCTAGGTACTGACTGAGCCCAACCCTGCTTGGCTTCTGAGATCGGACGAGATCAGGCGTTCCCAAGGTGGTTTGGCCGTAAGCGAAAGAAGCTGGATTTAAAGGCCTGTTATAGCTAGTCAGCCAGCTATCTGAGTGCTAGCCAGCTATCTGGGCTGGAATTACATTGGAAGGCCTTTTATAGATAGATAGATAGATAGATAGATAGATAGATAGATAGATAGATAGATAGATAGATAGATAGATAGATAGATAGATAGATAGATAGATAGATAGATAGATAGATAGATAGATAGATAGATAGATAGATAGATAGATAGATAGATAGATAGATACTTTATTATGCTAGCTAACAGCTAAATGACACCATGAATGGGGCTGAAACCAAAAAATAAAAAGCTTACAGCACTCAGTATTCCCAGGCGGTCTCCCATCTAGGTACTGACTGAGCCCAACCCTGCTTGGCTTCTGAGATCGGACGAGATCAGGCGTTCCCAAGGTGGTTTGGCCGTAAGCAAAAGAAGCTGGATTTAAAGGCCTGTTATAGCTAGTCAGCCAGCTATCTGAGTGCTAGCCAGCTATCTGGGCTGGAATTACATTGGAAGGCCTTTTATAGATAGATAGATAGATAGATAGATAGATAGATAGATAGATAGATAGATAGATAGATAGATAGATAGATAGATAGATAGATAGATAGATAGATAGATAGATAGATAGATAGATAGATAGATAGATAGATAGATAGATAGATAGATAGATAGATAGATAGATACTTTATTATGCTAGCTAACAGCTAAATGACACCATGAATGGGGCTGAAACCAAAAAATAAAAAGCTTACAGCACTCAGTATTCCCAGGCGGTCTCCCATCTAGGTACTGACTGAGCCCAACCCTGCTTGGCTTCTGAGATCGGACGAGATCAGGCGTTCCCAAGGTGGTTTGGCCGTAAGCGAAAGAAGCTGGATTTAAAGGCCTGTTATAGCTAGTCAGCCAGCTATCTGAGTGCTAGCCAGCTATCTGGGCTGGAATTACATTGGAAGGCCTTTTATAGATAGATAGATAGATAGATAGATAGATAGATAGATAGATAGATAGATAGATAGATAGATAGATAGATAGATAGATAGATAGATAGATAGATAGATAGATAGATAGATAGATAGATAGATAGATAGATAGATAGATAGATACTTTATTATGCTAGCTAACAGCTAAATGACACCATGAATGGGGCTGAAACCAAAAAATAAAAAGCTTACAGCACTCAGTATTCCCAGGCGGTCTCCCATCTAGGTACTGACTGAGCCCAACCCTGCTTGGCTTCTGAGATCGGACGAGATCAGGCGTTCCCAAGGTGGTTTGGCCGTAAGCGAAAGAAGCTGGATTTAAAGGCCTGTTATAGCTAGTCAGCCAGCTATCTGAGTGCTAGCCAGCTATCTGGGCTGGAATTACATTGGAAGGCCTTTTATAGATAGATAGATAGATAGATAGATAGATAGATAGATAGATAGATAGATAGATAGATAGATAGATAGATAGATAGATAGATAGATAGATAGATAGATAGATAGATAGATACTTTATTATGCTAGCTAACAGCTAAATGACACCATGAATGGGGCTGAAACCAAAAAATAAAAAGCTTACAGCACTCAGTATTCCCAGGCGGTCTCCCATCTAGGTACTGACTGAGCCCAACCCTGCTTGGCTTCTGAGATCGGACGAGATCAGGCGTTCCCAAGGTGGTTTGGCCGTAAGCGAAAGAAGCTGGATTTAAAGGCCTGTTATAGCTAGTCAGCCAGCTATCTGAGTGCTAGCCAGCTATCTGGGCTGGAATTACATTGGAAGGCCTTTTATAGATAGATAGATAGATAGATAGATAGATAGATAGATAGATAGATAGATAGATAGATAGATAGATAGATAGATAGATAGATAGATAGATAGATAGATAGATAGATAGATAGATAGATAGATAGATAGATAGATAGATAGATAGATAGATAGATAGATACTTTATTATGCTAGCTAACAGCTAAATGACACCATGAATGGGGCTGAAACCAAAAAATAAAAAGCTTACAGCACTCAGTATTCCCAGGCGGTCTCCCATCTAGGTACTGACTGAGCCCAACCCTGCTTGGCTTCTGAGATCGGACGAGATCAGGCGTTCCCAAGGTGGTTTGGCCGTAAGCGAAAGAAGCTGGATTTAAAGGCCTGTTATAGCTAGTCAGCCAGCTATCTGAGTGCTAGCCAGCTATCTGGGCTGGAATTACATTGGAAGGCCTTTTATAGATAGATAGATAGATAGATAGATAGATAGATAGATAGATAGATAGATAGATAGATAGATAGATAGATAGATAGATAGATAGATAGATAGATAGATAGATAGATAGATAGATAGATAGATAGATAGATAGATAGATAGATAGATAGATACTTTATTATGCTAGCTAACAGCTAAATGACACCATGAATGGGGCTGAAACCAAAAAATAAAAAGCTTACAGCACTCAGTATTCCCAGGCGGTCTCCCATCTAGGTACTGACTGAGCCCAACCCTGCTTGGCTTCTGAGATCGGACGAGATCAGGCGTTCCCAAGGTGGTTTGGCCGTAAGCGAAAGAAGCTGGATTTAAAGGCCTGTTATAGCTAGTCAGCCAGCTATCTGAGTGCTAGCCAGCTATCTGGGCTGGAATTACATTGGAAGGCCTTTTATAGATAGATAGATAGATAGATAGATAGATAGATAGATAGATAGATAGATAGATAGATAGATAGATAGATAGATAGATAGATAGATAGATAGATAGATAGATAGATAGATAGATAGATAGATAGATAGATAGATAGATAGATAGATAGATAGATAGATAGATACTTTATTATGCTAGCTAACAGCTAAATGACACCATGAATGGGGCTGAAACCAAAAAATAAAAAGCTTACAGCACTCAGTATTCCCAGGCGGTCTCCCATCTAGGTACTGACTGAGCCCAACCCTGCTTGGCTTCTGAGATCGGACGAGATCAGGCGTTCCCAAGGTGGTTTGGCCGTAAGCGAAAGAAGCTGGATTTAAAGGCCTGTTATAGCTAGTCAGCCAGCTATCTGAGTGCTAGCCAGCTATCTGGGCTGGAATTACATTGGAAGGCCTTTTATAGATAGATAGATAGATAGATAGATAGATAGATAGATAGATAGATAGATAGATAGATAGATAGATAGATAGATAGATAGATAGATAGATAGATAGATAGATAGATAGATAGATAGATAGATAGATAGATAGATAGATAGATAGATAGATACTTTATTATGCTAGCTAACAGCTAAATGACACCATGAATGGGGCTGAAACCAAAAAATAAAAAGCTTACAGCACTCAGTATTCCCAGGCGGTCTCCCATCTAGGTACTGACTGAGCCCAACCCTGCTTGGCTTCTGAGATCGGACGAGATCAGGCGTTCCCAAGGTGGTTTGGCCGTAAGCGAAAGAAGCTGGATTTAAAGGCCTGTTATAGCTAGTCAGCCAGCTATCTGAGTGCTAGCCAGCTATCTGGGCTGGAATTACATTGGAAGGCCTTTTATAGATAGATAGATAGATAGATAGATAGATAGATAGATAGATAGATAGATAGATAGATAGATAGATAGATAGATAGATAGATAGATAGATAGATAGATAGATAGATAGATAGATAGATAGATAGATAGATAGATAGATAGATAGATAGATACTTTATTATGCTAGCTAACAGCTAAATGACACCATGAATGGGGCTGAAACCAAAAAATAAAAAGCTTACAGCACTCAGTATTCCCAGGCGGTCTCCCATCTAGGTACTGACTGAGCCCAACCCTGCTTGGCTTCTGAGATCGGACGAGATCAGGCGTTCCCAAGGTGGTTTGGCCGTAAGCGAAAGAAGCTGGATTTAAAGGCCTGTTATAGCTAGTCAGCCAGCTATCTGAGTGCTAGCCAGCTATCTGGGCTGGAATTACATTGGAAGGCCTTTTATAGATAGATAGATAGATAGATAGATAGATAGATAGATAGATAGATAGATAGATAGATAGATAGATAGATAGATAGATAGATAGATAGATAGATAGATAGATAGATAGATAGATAGATAGATAGATAGATAGATAGATAGATAGATAGATAGATAGATACTTTATTATGCTAGCTAACAGCTAAATGACACCATGAATGGGGCTGAAACCAAAAAATAAAAAGCTTACAGCACTCAGTATTCCCAGGCGGTCTCCCATCTAGGTACTGACTGAGCCCAACCCTGCTTGGCTTCTGAGATCGGACGAGATCAGGCGTTCCCAAGGTGGTTTGGCCGTAAGCGAAAGAAGCTGGATTTAAAGGCCTGTTATAGCTAGTCAGCCAGCTATCTGAGTGCTAGCCAGCTATCTGGGCTGGAATTACATTGGAAGGCCTTTTATAGATAGATAGATAGATAGATAGATAGATAGATAGATAGATAGATAGATAGATAGATAGATAGATAGATAGATAGATAGATAGATAGATAGATAGATAGATAGATAGATAGATAGATAGATAGATAGATAGATACTTTATTATGCTAGCTAACAGCTAAATGACACCATGAATGGGGCTGAAACCAAAAAATAAAAAGCTTACAGCACTCAGTATTCCCAGGCGGTCTCCCATCTAGGTACTGACTGAGCCCAACCCTGCTTGGCTTCTGAGATCGGACGAGATCAGGCGTTCCCAAGGTGGTTTGGCCGTAAGCGAAAGAAGCTGGATTTAAAGGCCTGTTATAGCTAGTCAGCCAGCTATCTGAGTGCTAGCCAGCTATCTGGGCTGGAATTACATTGGAAGGCCTTTTATAGATAGATAGATAGATAGATAGATAGATAGATAGATAGATAGATAGATAGATAGATAGATAGATAGATAGATAGATAGATAGATAGATAGATAGATAGATAGATAGATAGATAGATAGATAGATAGATAGATACTTTATTATGCTAGCTAACAGCTAAATGACACCATGAATGGGGCTGAAACCAAAAAATAAAAAGCTTACAGCACTCAGTATTCCCAGGCGGTCTCCCATCTAGGTACTGACTGAGCCCAACCCTGCTTGGCTTCTGAGATCGGACGAGATCAGGCGTTCCCAAGGTGGTTTGGCCGTAAGCGAAAGAAGCTGGATTTAAAGGCCTGTTATAGCTAGTCAGCCAGCTATCTGAGTGCTAGCCAGCTATCTGGGCTGGAATTACATTGGAAGGCCTTTTATAGATAGATAGATAGATAGATAGATAGATAGATAGATAGATAGATAGATAGATAGATAGATAGATAGATAGATAGATAGATAGATAGATAGATAGATAGATAGATAGATAGATAGATAGATAGATACTTTATTATGCTAGCTAACAGCTAAATGACACCATGAATGGGGCTGAAACCAAAAAATAAAAAGCTTACAGCACTCAGTATTCCCAGGCGGTCTCCCATCTAGGTACTGACTGAGCCCAACCCTGCTTGGCTTCTGAGATCGGACGAGATCAGGCGTTCCCAAGGTGGTTTGGCCGTAAGCGAAAGAAGCTGGATTTAAAGGCCTGTTATAGCTAGTCAGCCAGCTATCTGAGTGCTAGCCAGCTATCTGGGCTGGAATTACATTGGAAGGCCTTTTATAGATAGATAGATAGATAGATAGATAGATAGATAGATAGATAGATAGATAGATAGATAGATAGATAGATAGATAGATAGATAGATAGATAGATAGATAGATAGATAGATAGATAGATAGATAGATAGATAGATAGATAGATACTTTATTATGCTAGCTAACAGCTAAATGACACCATGAATGGGGCTGAAACCAAAAAATAAAAAGCTTACAGCACTCAGTATTCCCAGGCGGTCTCCCATCTAGGTACTGACTGAGCCCAACCCTGCTTGGCTTCTGAGATCGGACGAGATCAGGCGTTCCCAAGGTGGTTTGGCCGTAAGCGAAAGAAGCTGGATTTAAAGGCCTGTTATAGCTAGTCAGCCAGCTATCTGAGTGCTAGCCAGCTATCTGGGCTGGAATTACATTGGAAGGCCTTTTATAGATAGATAGATAGATAGATAGATAGATAGATAGATAGATAGATAGATAGATAGATAGATAGATAGATAGATAGATAGATAGATAGATAGATAGATAGATAGATAGATAGATAGATAGATAGATAGATAGATAGATAGATAGATAGATAGATACTTTATTATGCTAGCTAACAGCTAAATGACACCATGAATGGGGCTGAAACCAAAAAATAAAAAGCTTACAGCACTCAGTATTCCCAGGCGGTCTCCCATCTAGGTACTGACTGAGCCCAACCCTGCTTGGCTTCTGAGATCGGACGAGATCAGGCGTTCCCAAGGTGGTTTGGCCGTAAGCGAAAGAAGCTGGATTTAAAGGCCTGTTATAGCTAGTCAGCCAGCTATCTGAGTGCTAGCCAGCTATCTGGGCTGGAATTACATTGGAAGGCCTTTTATAGATAGATAGATAGATAGATAGATAGATAGATAGATAGATAGATAGATAGATAGATAGATAGATAGATAGATAGATAGATAGATAGATAGATAGATAGATAGATAGATAGATAGATAGATAGATAGATAGATACTTTATTATGCTAGCTAACAGCTAAATGACACCATGAATGGGGCTGAAACCAAAAAATAAAAAGCTTACAGCACTCAGTATTCCCAGGCGGTCTCCCATCTAGGTACTGACTGAGCCCAACCCTGCTTGGCTTCTGAGATCGGACGAGATCAGGCGTTCCCAAGGTGGTTTGGCTGTAAGCGAAAGAAGCTGGATTTAAAGGCCTGTTATAGCTAGTCAGCCAGCTATCTGAGTGCTAGCCAGCTATCTGGGCTGGAATTACATTGGAAGGCCTTTTATAGATAGATAGATAGATAGATAGATAGATAGATAGATAGATAGATAGATAGATAGATAGATAGATAGATAGATAGATAGATAGATAGATAGATAGATAGATAGATAGATAGATAGATAGATAGATAGATAGATAGATAGATAGATAGATAGATACTTTATTATGCTAGCTAACAGCTAAATGACACCATGAATGGGGCTGAAACCAAAAAATAAAAAGCTTACAGCACTCAGTATTCCCAGGCGGTCTCCCATCTAGGTACTGACTGAGCCCAACCCTGCTTGGCTTCTGAGATCGGACGAGATCAGGCGTTCCCAAGGTGGTTTGGCCGTAAGCGAAAGAAGCTGGATTTAAAGGCCTGTTATAGCTAGTCAGCCAGCTATCTGAGTGCTAGCCAGCTATCTGGGCTGGAATTACATTGGAAGGCCTTTTATAGATAGATAGATAGATAGATAGATAGATAGATAGATAGATAGATAGATAGATAGATAGATAGATAGATAGATAGATAGATAGATAGATAGATAGATAGATAGATAGATAGATAGATAGATAGATAGATAGATAGATAGATACTTTATTATGCTAGCTAACAGCTAAATGACACCATGAATGGGGCTGAAACCAAAAAATAAAAAGCTTACAGCACTCAGTATTCCCAGGCGGTCTCCCATCTAGGTACTGACTGAGCCCAACCCTGCTTGGCTTCTGAGATCGGACGAGATCAGGCGTTCCCAAGGTGGTTTGGCTGTAAGCGAAAGAAGCTGGATTTAAAGGCCTGTTATAGCTAGTCAGCCAGCTATCTGAGTGCTAGCCAGCTATCTGGGCTGGAATTACATTGGAAGGCCTTTTATAGATAGATAGATAGATAGATAGATAGATAGATAGATAGATAGATAGATAGATAGATAGATAGATAGATAGATAGATAGATAGATAGATAGATAGATAGATAGATAGATAGATAGATAGATAGATAGATAGATAGATAGATAGATAGATAGATAGATAGATACTTTATTATGCTAGCTAACAGCTAAATGACACCATGAATGGGGCTGAAACCAAAAAATAAAAAGCTTACAGCACTCAGTATTCCCAGGCGGTCTCCCATCTAGGTACTGACTGAGCCCAACCCTGCTTGGCTTCTGAGATCGGACGAGATCAGGCGTTCCCAAGGTGGTTTGGCCGTAAGCGAAAGAAGCTGGATTTAAAGGCCTGTTATAGCTAGTCAGCCAGCTATCTGAGTGCTAGCCAGCTATCTGGGCTGGAATTACATTGGAAGGCCTTTTATAGATAGATAGATAGATAGATAGATAGATAGATAGATAGATAGATAGATAGATAGATAGATAGATAGATAGATAGATAGATAGATAGATAGATAGATAGATAGATAGATAGATAGATAGATAGATAGATAGATAGATAGATAGATAGATAGATAGATAGATAGATACTTTATTATGCTAGCTAACAGCTAAATGACACCATGAATGGGGCTGAAACCAAAAAATAAAAAGCTTACAGCACTCAGTATTCCCAGGCGGTCTCCCATCTAGGTACTGACTGAGCCCAACCCTGCTTGGCTTCTGAGATCGGACGAGATCAGGCGTTCCCAAGGTGGTTTGGCCGTAAGCGAAAGAAGCTGGATTTAAAGGCCTGTTATAGCTAGTCAGCCAGCTATCTGAGTGCTAGCCAGCTATCTGGGCTGGAATTACATTGGAAGGCCTTTTATAGATAGATAGATAGATAGATAGATAGATAGATAGATAGATAGATAGATAGATAGATAGATAGATAGATAGATAGATAGATAGATAGATAGATAGATAGATAGATAGATAGATAGATAGATAGATAGATAGATACTTTATTATGCTAGCTAACAGCTAAATGACACCATGAATGGGGCTGAAACCAAAAAATAAAAAGCTTACAGCACTCAGTATTCCCAGGCGGTCTCCCATCTAGGTACTGACTGAGCCCAACCCTGCTTGGCTTCTGAGATCGGACGAGATCAGGCGTTCCCAAGGTGGTTTGGCCGTAAGCGAAAGAAGCTGGATTTAAAGGCCTGTTATAGCTAGTCAGCCAGCTATCTGAGTGCTAGCCAGCTATCTGGGCTGGAATTACATTGGAAGGCCTTTTATAGATAGATAGATAGATAGATAGATAGATAGATAGATAGATAGATAGATAGATAGATAGATAGATAGATAGATAGATAGATAGATAGATAGATAGATAGATAGATAGATAGATAGATAGATAGATAGATAGATAGATAGATAGATAGATAGATAGATAGATAGATACTTTATTATGCTAGCTAACAGCTAAATGACACCATGAATGGGGCTGAAACCAAAAAATAAAAAGCTTCAGCACTCAGTATTCCCAGGCGGTCTCCCATCTAGGTACTGACTGAGCCCAACCCTGCTTGGCTTCTGAGATCGGACGAGATCAGGCGTTCCCAAGGTGGTTTGGCCGTAAGCGAAAGAAGCTGGATTTAAAGGCCTGTTATAGCTAGTCAGCCAGCTATCTGAGTGCTAGCCAGCTATCTGGGCTGGAATTACATTGGAAGGCCTTTTATAGATAGATAGATAGATAGATAGATAGATAGATAGATAGATAGATAGATAGATAGATAGATAGATAGATAGATAGATAGATAGATAGATAGATAGATAGATAGATAGATAGATAGATAGATAGATAGATAGATAGATAGATACTTTATTATGCTAGCTAACAGCTAAATGACACCATGAATGGGGCTGAAACCAAAAAATAAAAAGCTTACAGCACTCAGTATTCCCAGGCGGTCTCCCATCTAGGTACTGACTGAGCCCAACCCTGCTTGGCTTCTGAGATCGGACGAGATCAGGCGTTCCCAAGGTGGTTTGGCCGTAAGCGAAAGAAGCTGGATTTAAAGGCCTGTTATAGCTAGTCAGCCAGCTATCTGAGTGCTAGCCAGCTATCTGGGCTGGAATTACATTGGAAGGCCTTTTATAGATAGATAGATAGATAGATAGATAGATAGATAGATAGATAGATAGATAGATAGATAGATAGATAGATAGATAGATAGATAGATAGATAGATAGATAGATAGATAGATAGATAGATAGATAGATAGATAGATAGATAGATAGATAGATAGATAGATAGATACTTTATTATGCTAGCTAACAGCTAAATGACACCATGAATGGGGCTGAAACCAAAAAATAAAAAGCTTACAGCACTCAGTATTCCCAGGCGGTCTCCCATCTAGGTACTGACTGAGCCCAACCCTGCTTGGCTTCTGAGATCGGACGAGATCAGGCGTTCCCAAGGTGGTTTGGCCGTAAGCGAAAGAAGCTGGATTTAAAGGCCTGTTATAGCTAGTCAGCCAGCTATCTGAGTGCTAGCCAGCTATCTGGGCTGGAATTACATTGGAAGGCCTTTTATAGATAGATAGATAGATAGATAGATAGATAGATAGATAGATAGATAGATAGATAGATAGATAGATAGATAGATAGATAGATAGATAGATAGATAGATAGATAGATAGATAGATAGATAGATAGATAGATAGATAGATAGATAGATACTTTATTATGCTAGCTAACAGCTAAATGACACCATGAATGGGGCTGAAACCAAAAAATAAAAAGCTTACAGCACTCAGTATTCCCAGGCGGTCTCCCATCTAGGTACTGACTGAGCCCAACCCTGCTTGGCTTCTGAGATCGGACGAGATCAGGCGTTCCCAAGGTGGTTTGGCCGTAAGCAAAAGAAGCTGGATTTAAAGGCCTGTTATAGCTAGTCAGCCAGCTATCTGAGTGCTAGCCAGCTATCTGGGCTGGAATTACATTGGAAGGCCTTTTATAGATAGATAGATAGATAGATAGATAGATAGATAGATAGATAGATAGATAGATAGATAGATAGATAGATAGATAGATAGATAGATAGATAGATAGATAGATAGATAGATAGATAGATAGATAGATAGATAGATAGATAGATAGATAGATAGATACTTTATTATGCTAGCTAACAGCTAAATGACACCATGAATGGGGCTGAAACCAAAAAATAAAAAGCTTACAGCACTCAGTATTCCCAGGCGGTCTCCCATCTAGGTACTGACTGAGCCCAACCCTGCTTGGCTTCTGAGATCGGACGAGATCAGGCGTTCCCAAGGTGGTTTGGCCGTAAGCGAAAGAAGCTGGATTTAAAGGCCTGTTATAGCTAGTCAGCCAGCTATCTGAGTGCTAGCCAGCTATCTGGGCTGGAATTACATTGGAAGGCCTTTTATAGATAGATAGATAGATAGATAGATAGATAGATAGATAGATAGATAGATAGATAGATAGATAGATAGATAGATAGATAGATAGATAGATAGATAGATAGATAGATAGATAGATAGATAGATAGATAGATAGATAGATAGATAGATAGATAGATAGATAGATAGATAGATAGATAGATACTTTATTATGCTAGCTAACAGCTAAATGACACCATGAATGGGGCTGAAACCAAAAAATAAAAAGCTTACAGCACTCAGTATTCCCAGGCGGTCTCCCATCTAGGTACTGACTGAGCCCAACCCTGCTTGGCTTCTGAGATCGGACGAGATCAGGCGTTCCCAAGGTGGTTTGGCCGTAAGCGAAAGAAGCTGGATTTAAAGGCCTGTTATAGCTAGTCAGCCAGCTATCTGAGTGCTAGCCAGCTATCTGGGCTGGAATTACATTGGAAGGCCTTTTATAGATAGATAGATAGATAGATAGATAGATAGATAGATAGATAGATAGATAGATAGATAGATAGATAGATAGATAGATAGATAGATAGATAGATAGATAGATAGATAGATAGATAGATAGATAGATAGATAGATAGATAGATAGATAGATAGATAGATAGATACTTTATTATGCTAGCTAACAGCTAAATGACACCATGAATGGGGCTGAAACCAAAAAATAAAAAGCTTACAGCACTCAGTATTCCCAGGCGGTCTCCCATCTAGGTACTGACTGAGCCCAACCCTGCTTGGCTTCTGAGATCGGACGAGATCAGGCGTTCCCAAGGTGGTTTGGCTGTAAGCGAAAGAAGCTGGATTTAAAGGCCTGTTATAGCTAGTCAGCCAGCTATCTGAGTGCTAGCCAGCTATCTGGGCTGGAATTACATTGGAAGGCCTTTTATAGATAGATAGATAGATAGATAGATAGATAGATAGATAGATAGATAGATAGATAGATAGATAGATAGATAGATAGATAGATAGATAGATAGATAGATAGATAGATAGATAGATAGATAGATAGATAGATAGATACTTTATTATGCTAGCTAACAGCTAAATGACACCATGAATGGGGCTGAAACCAAAAAATAAAAAGCTTACAGCACTCAGTATTCCCAGGCGGTCTCCCATCTAGGTACTGACTGAGCCCAACCCTGCTTGGCTTCTGAGATCGGACGAGATCAGGCGTTCCCAAGGTGGTTTGGCCGTAAGCGAAAGAAGCTGGATTTAAAGGCCTGTTATAGCTAGTCAGCCAGCTATCTGAGTGCTAGCCAGCTATCTGGGCTGGAATTACATTGGAAGGCCTTTTATAGATAGATAGATAGATAGATAGATAGATAGATAGATAGATAGATAGATAGATAGATAGATAGATAGATAGATAGATAGATAGATAGATAGATAGATAGATAGATAGATAGATAGATAGATAGATAGATAGATAGATACTTTATTATGCTAGCTAACAGCTAAATGACACCATGAATGGGGCTGAAACCAAAAAATAAAAAGCTTACAGCACTCAGTATTCCCAGGCGGTCTCCCATCTAGGTACTGACTGAGCCCAACCCTGCTTGGCTTCTGAGATCGGACGAGATCAGGCGTTCCCAAGGTGGTTTGGCCGTAAGCGAAAGAAGCTGGATTTAAAGGCCTGTTATAGCTAGTCAGCCAGCTATCTGAGTGCTAGCCAGCTATCTGGGCTGGAATTACATTGGAAGGCCTTTTATAGATAGATAGATAGATAGATAGATAGATAGATAGATAGATAGATAGATAGATAGATAGATAGATAGATAGATAGATAGATAGATAGATAGATAGATAGATAGATAGATAGATAGATAGATAGATAGATAGATAGATAGATAGATAGATACTTTATTATGCTAGCTAACAGCTAAATGACACCATGAATGGGGCTGAAACCAAAAAATAAAAAGCTTACAGCACTCAGTATTCCCAGGCGGTCTCCCATCTAGGTACTGACTGAGCCCAACCCTGCTTGGCTTCTGAGATCGGACGAGATCAGGCGTTCCCAAGGTGGTTTGGCCGTAAGCGAAAGAAGCTGGATTTAAAGGCCTGTTATAGCTAGTCAGCCAGCTATCTGAGTGCTAGCCAGCTATCTGGGCTGGAATTACATTGGAAGGCCTTTTATAGATAGATAGATAGATAGATAGATAGATAGATAGATAGATAGATAGATAGATAGATAGATAGATAGATAGATAGATAGATAGATAGATAGATAGATAGATAGATAGATAGATAGATAGATAGATAGATAGATAGATAGATAGATACTTTATTATGCTAGCTAACAGCTAAATGACACCATGAATGGGGCTGAAACCAAAAAATAAAAAGCTTACAGCACTCAGTATTCCCAGGCGGTCTCCCATCTAGGTACTGACTGAGCCCAACCCTGCTTGGCTTCTGAGATCGGACGAGATCAGGCGTTCCCAAGGTGGTTTGGCCGTAAGCGAAAGAAGCTGGATTTAAAGGCCTGTTATAGCTAGTCAGCCAGCTATCTGAGTGCTAGCCAGCTATCTGGGCTGGAATTACATTGGAAGGCCTTTTATAGATAGATAGATAGATAGATAGATAGATAGATAGATAGATAGATAGATAGATAGATAGATAGATAGATAGATAGATAGATAGATAGATAGATAGATAGATAGATAGATAGATACTTTATTATGCTAGCTAACAGCTAAATGACACCATGAATGGGGCTGAAACCAAAAAATAAAAAGCTTACAGCACTCAGTATTCCCAGGCGGTCTCCCATCTAGGTACTGACTGAGCCCAACCCTGCTTGGCTTCTGAGATCGGACGAGATCAGGCGTTCCCAAGGTGGTTTGGCTGTAAGCGAAAGAAGCTGGATTTAAAGGCCTGTTATAGCTAGTCAGCCAGCTATCTGAGTGCTAGCCAGCTATCTGGGCTGGAATTACATTGGAAGGCCTTTTATAGATAGATAGATAGATAGATAGATAGATAGATAGATAGATAGATAGATAGATAGATAGATAGATAGATAGATAGATAGATAGATAGATAGATAGATAGATAGATAGATAGATAGATAGATAGATAGATACTTTATTATGCTAGCTAACAGCTAAATGACACCATGAATGGGGCTGAAACCAAAAAATAAAAAGCTTACAGCACTCAGTATTCCCAGGCGGTCTCCCATCTAGGTACTGACTGAGCCCAACCCTGCTTGGCTTCTGAGATCGGACGAGATCAGGCGTTCCCAAGGTGGTTTGGCCGTAAGCGAAAGAAGCTGGATTTAAAGGCCTGTTATAGCTAGTCAGCCAGCTATCTGAGTGCTAGCCAGCTATCTGGGCTGGAATTACATTGGAAGGCCTTTTATAGATAGATAGATAGATAGATAGATAGATAGATAGATAGATAGATAGATAGATAGATAGATAGATAGATAGATAGATAGATAGATAGATAGATAGATAGATAGATAGATAGATAGATAGATAGATAGATAGATAGATACTTTATTATGCTAGCTAACAGCTAAATGACACCATGAATGGGGCTGAAACCAAAAAATAAAAAGCTTACAGCACTCAGTATTCCCAGGCGGTCTCCCATCTAGGTACTGACTGAGCCCAACCCTGCTTGGCTTCTGAGATCGGACGAGATCAGGCGTTCCCAAGGTGGTTTGGCCGTAAGCGAAAGAAGCTGGATTTAAAGGCCTGTTATAGCTAGTCAGCCAGCTATCTGAGTGCTAGCCAGCTATCTGGGCTGGAATTACATTGGAAGGCCTTTTATAGATAGATAGATAGATAGATAGATAGATAGATAGATAGATAGATAGATAGATAGATAGATAGATAGATAGATAGATAGATAGATAGATAGATAGATAGATAGATAGATAGATAGATAGATAGATAGATAGATAGATAGATAGATAGATACTTTATTATGCTAGCTAACAGCTAAATGACACCATGAATGGGGCTGAAACCAAAAAATAAAAAGCTTACAGCACTCAGTATTCCCAGGCGGTCTCCCATCTAGGTACTGACTGAGCCCAACCCTGCTTGGCTTCTGAGATCGGACGAGATCAGGCGTTCCCAAGGTGGTTTGGCCGTAAGCGAAAGAAGCTGGATTTAAAGGCCTGTTATAGCTAGTCAGCCAGCTATCTGAGTGCTAGCCAGCTATCTGGGCTGGAATTACATTGGAAGGCCTTTTATAGATAGATAGATAGATAGATAGATAGATAGATAGATAGATAGATAGATAGATAGATAGATAGATAGATAGATAGATAGATAGATAGATAGATAGATAGATAGATAGATAGATAGATAGATAGATAGATAGATAGATAGATAGATACTTTATTATGCTAGCTAACAGCTAAATGACACCATGAATGGGGCTGAAACCAAAAAATAAAAAGCTTACAGCACTCAGTATTCCCAGGCGGTCTCCCATCTAGGTACTGACTGAGCCCAACCCTGCTTGGCTTCTGAGATCGGACGAGATCAGGCGTTCCCAAGGTGGTTTGGCCGTAAGCGAAAGAAGCTGGATTTAAAGGCCTGTTATAGCTAGTCAGCCAGCTATCTGAGTGCTAGCCAGCTATCTGGGCTGGAATTACATTGGAAGGCCTTTTATAGATAGATAGATAGATAGATAGATAGATAGATAGATAGATAGATAGATAGATAGATAGATAGATAGATAGATAGATAGATAGATAGATAGATAGATAGATAGATAGATAGATAGATAGATAGATAGATAGATAGATAGATAGATACTTTATTATGCTAGCTAACAGCTAAATGACACCATGAATGGGGCTGAAACCAAAAAATAAAAAGCTTACAGCACTCAGTATTCCCAGGCGGTCTCCCATCTAGGTACTGACTGAGCCCAACCCTGCTTGGCTTCTGAGATCGGACGAGATCAGGCGTTCCCAAGGTGGTTTGGCCGTAAGCAAAAGAAGCTGGATTTAAAGGCCTGTTATAGCTAGTCAGCCAGCTATCTGAGTGCTAGCCAGCTATCTGGGCTGGAATTACATTGGAAGGCCTTTTATAGATAGATAGATAGATAGATAGATAGATAGATAGATAGATAGATAGATAGATAGATAGATAGATAGATAGATAGATAGATAGATAGATAGATAGATAGATAGATAGATAGATAGATAGATAGATAGATAGATAGATAGATACTTTATTATGCTAGCTAACAGCTAAATGACACCATGAATGGGGCTGAAACCAAAAAATAAAAAGCTTACAGCACTCAGTATTCCCAGGCGGTCTCCCATCTAGGTACTGACTGAGCCCAACCCTGCTTGGCTTCTGAGATCGGACGAGATCAGGCGTTCCCAAGGTGGTTTGGCCGTAAGCGAAAGAAGCTGGATTTAAAGGCCTGTTATAGCTAGTCAGCCAGCTATCTGAGTGCTAGCCAGCTATCTGGGCTGGAATTACATTGGAAGGCCTTTTATAGATAGATAGATAGATAGATAGATAGATAGATAGATAGATAGATAGATAGATAGATAGATAGATAGATAGATAGATAGATAGATAGATAGATAGATAGATAGATAGATAGATAGATAGATAGATAGATAGATAGATAGATAGATAGATAGATAGATACTTTATTATGCTAGCTAACAGCTAAATGACACCATGAATGGGGCTGAAACCAAAAAATAAAAAGCTTACAGCACTCAGTATTCCCAGGCGGTCTCCCATCTAGGTACTGACTGAGCCCAACCCTGCTTGGCTTCTGAGATCGGACGAGATCAGGCGTTCCCAAGGTGGTTTGGCCGTAAGCGAAAGAAGCTGGATTTAAAGGCCTGTTATAGCTAGTCAGCCAGCTATCTGAGTGCTAGCCAGCTATCTGGGCTGGAATTACATTGGAAGGCCTTTTATAGATAGATAGATAGATAGATAGATAGATAGATAGATAGATAGATAGATAGATAGATAGATAGATAGATAGATAGATAGATAGATAGATAGATAGATAGATAGATAGATAGATAGATAGATAGATAGATAGATAGATAGATAGATAGATAGATACTTTATTATGCTAGCTAACAGCTAAATGACACCATGAATGGGGCTGAAACCAAAAAATAAAAAGCTTACAGCACTCAGTATTCCCAGGCGGTCTCCCATCTAGGTACTGACTGAGCCCAACCCTGCTTGGCTTCTGAGATCGGACGAGATCAGGCATTCCCAAGGTGGTTTGGCCGTAAGCGAAAGAAGCTGGATTTAAAGGCCTGTTATAGCTAGTCAGCCAGCTATCTGAGTGCTAGCCAGCTATCTGGGCTGGAATTACATTGGAAGGCCTTTTATAGATAGATAGATAGATAGATAGATAGATAGATAGATAGATAGATAGATAGATAGATAGATAGATAGATAGATAGATAGATAGATAGATAGATAGATAGATAGATAGATAGATAGATAGATAGATAGATAGATAGATAGATAGATAGATAGATAGATAGATAGATACTTTATTATGCTAGCTAACAGCTAAATGACACCATGAATGGGGCTGAAACCAAAAAATAAAAAGCTTACAGCACTCAGTATTCCCAGGCGGTCTCCCATCTAGGTACTGACTGAGCCCAACCCTGCTTGGCTTCTGAGATCGGACGAGATCAGGCGTTCCCAAGGTGGTTTGGCCGTAAGCAAAAGAAGCTGGATTTAAAGGCCTGTTATAGCTAGTCAGCCAGCTATCTGAGTGCTAGCCAGCTATCTGGGCTGGAATTACATTGGAAGGCCTTTTATAGATAGATAGATAGATAGATAGATAGATAGATAGATAGATAGATAGATAGATAGATAGATAGATAGATAGATAGATAGATAGATAGATAGATAGATAGATAGATAGATAGATAGATAGATAGATAGATAGATAGATAGATAGATAGATACTTTATTATGCTAGCTAACAGCTAAATGACACCATGAATGGGGCTGAAACCAAAAAATAAAAAGCTTACAGCACTCAGTATTCCCAGGCGGTCTCCCATCTAGGTACTGACTGAGCCCAACCCTGCTTGGCTTCTGAGATCGGACGAGATCAGGCGTTCCCAAGGTGGTTTGGCCGTAAGCGAAAGAAGCTGGATTTAAAGGCCTGTTATAGCTAGTCAGCCAGCTATCTGAGTGCTAGCCAGCTATCTGGGCTGGAATTACATTGGAAGGCCTTTTATAGATAGATAGATAGATAGATAGATAGATAGATAGATAGATAGATAGATAGATAGATAGATAGATAGATAGATAGATAGATAGATAGATAGATAGATAGATAGATAGATAGATAGATAGATAGATAGATAGATAGATAGATAGATACTTTATTATGCTAGCTAACAGCTAAATGACACCATGAATGGGGCTGAAACCAAAAAATAAAAAGCTTACAGCACTCAGTATTCCCAGGCGGTCTCCCATCTAGGTACTGACTGAGCCCAACCCTGCTTGGCTTCTGAGATCGGACGAGATCAGGCGTTCCCAAGGTGGTTTGGCCGTAAGCGAAAGAAGCTGGATTTAAAGGCCTGTTATAGCTAGTCAGCCAGCTATCTGAGTGCTAGCCAGCTATCTGGGCTGGAATTACATTGGAAGGCCTTTTATAGATAGATAGATAGATAGATAGATAGATAGATAGATAGATAGATAGATAGATAGATAGATAGATAGATAGATAGATAGATAGATAGATAGATAGATAGATAGATAGATAGATAGATAGATAGATAGATAGATAGATAGATAGATACTTTATTATGCTAGCTAACAGCTAAATGACACCAT